>NC_058403.1:53233469-53523263 GCF_002201575.2 Neomonachus schauinslandi
ATATATATATATATATATATATATATATATATATATATATATATATAATTTGATAGCTTGGTGGCAATGCAGTCTATGTTGAGAAAATAGGAATTGATTAAGAAGTGAGAGACTGTGTGAGACTGAGAATGAGTGGGAAAAAAGCCTACAAAGCATTTACAGTGTAATTTTCCAATACAGATTTGAGCAGACACCACATGCAGTTAGAAACAGATGCATTTCAATGCTTTATTACCAAACGAAGAATAATACCTGTTTTCCCCCTTTTAAAGAGAACCCAAGAAGATACAATGCTAAAATCTATATATTAGCATGGCATTCATTTGCATACCTAATTTCTTGAAACTTGAAAGAAGCTGTTTCAACTCAGAGATCTTGACATAGCTAGCATGGAGCTGGTGTTGGGGAAGAACACTTGCAGGCATCATTTATGGAAACAAAACATTAATCTGTAAATATATCTGCTAGAAAATTAGGATGTTAACTTGATGTATTGATTCTTAATGAATCTGGGGATACATTTGAATGTATGTCTAAAACATAATAGGGGTGCCTGGCTGGCTCAGTTGCTAGAGCGTGCAACTCCCTTGAGTTCGAGCCCCATGTTGGGTGTAGAGATTACTTAAAAAATAAAATCTTTAAAAGAATACAATAAAACATAATATCACATCTTCTTAAATAACTGTATATTTTACACTCTCTTTTACTTTTCTTATGCTGATTGATCCACACCACAATCTTGGAGGTCAACATCTGTACTGGACTATGCTGATGAATATGTAACCATGACTGACGATTGACTGTCTTGTCCTCCAGGCTAAAATTGTTAAGGGCTGAGTGTCTCTTTGTACAAGAGTGGTTGCTAAGCGAACAAGAAAAGTGACCCAAACAGATAATCCACTATGAGACCAGAAAATTATCACACTCCTAGGAATTTGAACCAGTAAATTCCTAAAGAGTAAGACAGTGGCAAGAGCTAATGTCGAAATGTCTTGATGTAGAGAGAAGAGTGTGATGCTAGCTCAAGTTCTAAGAGAGCAAAAACTAGGAATCGTGAGAAGTGATAAGGAAAGGACAGAGAGAGCAGAAGGTGAGCAGGGAGGAGGAGGGAAAAACTGAAAAGAAAAGAGTAGCCAAGTCAGATAAATACAAGAGGACTAGAGTGGGACTCAGTGACCTCCATTTCCATTTCTGGGGCAGCCGCCATTCCTACCCTTGGTTTGGTTTTTCCTGGCAACCCTCGGTGACACGAGTGAGTCTCTATTCCTTGCATCCAATGGAGTTTGACTAAAAAAGAATTGCTATCCTCCATGTTGCTGTTGAAGAAACTAAAGCAAAAAGAAAAAAATCCAGCATGGGGAATATAAGCAATAGTACTGTAATAGCACTGTGTGCTGACACCCTTGTGAGCATAGCATAACATCCAGAGTCACTACACCTGAAACAGATGCAACATTGTGTGTCAGCTCTACTTCAATTAAAAATAATCCACATGTAGATAGCAGCACAGCCAACACCCATGCCCAGGCTTCTCTAAAATTGATGCTAATTTCAATTTATCACAGTGTGGCATCTTAAAAACATGATCCCCAAATCCTTTGACACTCCTCCCATCAAGAGGTGGTGTCTATGTCCCCTGCCCTGAATCCTGGTGGGAGTTTGTGACAGCTCGAACCAATAGGGAGCAGCAGAAGTAATGCATGATTTTTGAGACTTGCTTAGAAAAGATTATGCAACTTCTACTTGGCCTTCTTTTCTTTTTTTAAAAGATTTTATTTATGTATGTATTTATTTATCTATTTGAGAGCGAGAGAGAGTGAGCACGAGCAGGGGGAGGGGGCAGAGGGAGAATCTCAAGCAGACTCCCTGCTGAGCTCAGAGCCCGACACGGCTTGATCTCATGAACCTGAGATCATGACCTGAGCTGAAATCAAGAGTCGGGACACTTAACTGACTGAGCCACCCGGGTGCCCCTCTACTTGGCCTTCTGCTTTTGGAAGAATGCTTTTGGAACCAACCACTATGCTGCGAGGAAGCCCAGCCTAGTCTTCATGGAGAGACTGGATATATGCTGAGACTATATGAAGAGAGGGAGAAAGAGAGAGGTTTGCTAGGTCCCAGCTATTCCAGCCCTCCCTTCCCTCTTACTATCCCCTCCATTACCCCCACTCTGCCACCCCCGAACCACGATTCTAAGTCCAACCACTGTTCACTACAAATACATGGGAGACCCAAGTCAGATCCACCCAGCTGAGACCTTCCTCAATTCCTGCCTCATGGAAACTATGAATAAAATAATTACTGTTTATCGCTATGTTTTGAACAGAGCAATAAATATTTGGTGAGAGCATTACTACCAAACATGCACTACAACCAGAACCTAAAGAGGTCTACCAGGCTTTGTGTTCCCTCCTCAGCAGTAGAAAGGCCAATATGCAATGTTTTGTTCTTTACCTGGAAGAAGATGTCTTGGCACGCCCCAAGTCACTAGACCGATGAAAATGTCATTGATGTGGTAGCTCCCTGGATCTTCATTAAATACATCTCCCACCTTCTGCAGCTCATGTGTCTTACCAAGGCCTCCAAAATACTTGCCACTTCATGCTTATTTGACCTGATTAACATGATGTCACCAACAAAAAGGACATATGTCTGGTTCTCTGAAATGCCCAAACAAACCGGTCACTATATTATGGGAGAGGGAGAGAGCTAATTTAGCCTTGGGGTAAGACCTTAATTAGATACTGTTGCTTATCTTATATGCGGATCAGTGGCTACATGTCATGTACTAGAAACCATACTAATCTGCTCCAGCAAAGATGTACTTTTGGTATAGCAGCTATAATTGGGGCTACCACTTGATTGATTGTGGTGGTCCACTGTCTTACTACTGCAGTATCAATCAGGTTTTTGTAGGTACAAGACTAGTGAATTAAACAGGGAGAGTGTGGTAAATACCAAAGACTAAGGGACCAATATAGATGTTCTGTCAGCTCTTTATTCCAGTTGTATATTCAGGGACTGGAGGAATGACCAAGAGTTTATGGACCTGATGCTCAGCTGGCCTACTGTGAACCGGGTATCCATGTCAACACACAATTCTTGAAATGTTTAAGTATTCATTCGCCTTCCCCGAGTACAGTGTTCCTAGGCAGGTGATGGCAGATCCCTCTGGAGAAGGACTAGGAGAATCATTATAATAGTACTTGCCATGATCTTGCAGGGTCCTTTTTATTTTCATGAGACCCAGCCTTTCTTTCAGTTGATGGGCTCTGGGTTGACAACTAGATCAGATCCAGAAACTTAGAAGGGATTTTGACATTTTGTTGGGGCAGTAGCCCTTAGCCTTTGTTTCTTTTTGTTGTATAGGTTGAGAAATAACTGTTGCCTGATCATTCTGTCTTGACCCTGGAAATGCTGTATTCCATTAACAATCTCCATAGCACTATATGAGTCATGCCTCCTTGCCCCAACCTTGCCACTCTTTACAATAATTGAGCTCACTTTACTTTTGATAGTTAAGTGTTACCAACTGGACTCTATTTTTTTCAGGAATCTATCAGCATTTTGCTATCTGAGAGCCAGTTCTGCAATAGACTCCTCCAAAATCAGTCCTGGTCTATAAAGGTCAGCCACCACAAAGATAATGACAATGCTGGTGTCCCCAGAGAATCCCATTTTCTTTGGTAAATGGAAGGTCCTCTGAAGTCTCTCACAGACCACAATAAGCTAATGGGTTTTCTGACATTGCATGATATAGCCATGCCAATATGCCCATTCTCCCTCAGCCTTTCCATCCCTTCCTCCATCATCGCCCACAGCAGCGTTGGCATGTCTCCAGAGGTTCTTACTAGGATCTTAAATCCTGCGTCAAGGGCAAGTGCTCCAGTATCTATAAACTTGTCTTCATCCAACTTTACATTCCATCCCCTTTAATCCAGCTCCCCCAAGAATCCAGTCCATTCATTCTGCTGTCCCTTGCCAGTAAATGTTGGCTAGATCCTTCAGCTCCTTAGGTATATAATCCCTTTCCTCAATTTGTGATCCCAGAACTTCCCCATTTGGGTTACACTGTGACTTGACCTTAAACTATTCTTCTGGTGATTATAAGAGGAGGCGGGGTAGATTATGAGGGGTGCATGTTACCTTGCAAGGTAGAGTCTTCTGCATCATCTTCAACTAAGAAGGAAGACTGAGCCTTTGATATAAAAGAATACCTCCCCTTTTTTTCTAGGCCCAGATAGTCCAGTGGAATCTGAGGGTTTAGAGTCTTAATCCTGAATCTCAGGGTTATGAGATTAGTGTAGGAGACTTGCCAAGGTGAAATTTCAAACTCCATGGAACTCCACTACTCTTATACTTAAATCTTGGCCCTGATACTCAGATTTTTCTGCTGTCATGTTTAAGATGAGAGTCTCTTTAAATGTTGCCAAGGAGGCCCTCTAGAGTTCACACTTTGCTTATATTGGTGGTTAGTTGCCTTCAGCCTTTCACTGACATCCTCTAATGCACGGATGGTCCCTAGCAATAGGGGCCAGTTCCAAAGTCCTTATAATTACTACTTACCACAAAACTCTCAAATGCCAGAAATATTGTACTTGCTGGTACAATTGGCTTCCATCAGTATCCCATCCCAATTCACCACTGGTGAAAGCTTTAATGAAAGTTTTAATGATCATAAAAGTACATGATAAGGGCTATTAATGCTTCATCTCCCACCAGTTACGGAGTCATCATTGCCAGCTGGCTGAAATCTGCTTTCTTGAGCCCCTTCTGGTACCATCTGTGGCAGGTCAGGTTCCCTAGGAAACAGGTTCTGAAATTCTTAGAATTGTGTGCAGGAGGTTTATTGAGAGAGTGCTCTCAGGAACAATAACCATTAAGAGGTGAGAGAGGAAAAGGGCTGGGACGAGGAAGAAATTGAATTGTCACGAAATTACAACAAAGGCCCCAACCAAGTTGAAGAGGAGCTCTGGAACATCAGACAGTCCTTTGACGTTGTCCTGCCCTGAGGCAGGGGTAGTGTACCTTCATAAACCATGCCCCCCACCACCACCCCGCCAACTTAAACATCTTGCCACAAGGAAGAGAGGGTGACCTTGGTGGGGGCAATTCTCTTGGACTGCTGCAAGTTATTGGAGAGGAACTTAGCCAAGAGTTCCCCAGAATCTGGGGGAATGATGACCTTGGTTCTGAAAGAGGGATCTGGTCAGCATAAGACAACATTTGTTATCCCACAAGATGATATTAAAAACAAAACAACAGGCCCAAAATGGAGTTGCTTATGCTAAGCTCCATGTGTCCAAACTGAGACTTAATTACAGTTTCAGCTCTCCCAAAAATGGAATCTTAAACCAGTCAATCAGCAATTGCCTGATGAGCACTAGTTAAGTAAAATGCTTGATAGACCCCTGTCATCTTCTAAAGAAAGTAACTTCACAATAACCAATCCTTTTTTTTGCCTAGTATAACTTCTTTGATCTTGCTCCCTTCTGCCTCTAAAAATCTTTCATTTTATACATCTCCACGGAGCTCCTTTCTGTCTGGTATATTGGATGCTGCCTGACTCATGACTTGTTGAATAAAGCTAATAAGATCTTTAAGATTTACTTAGTTGAATTTTATTTTTTAACAACGATAGCTATTTTCCATCTCTGCATTAGGGCCTACCACTTATTCCTGATAGGCTGGTTGCTTCCTCCACACCTGACATGGCAGAGCAACAGCATGGGTAGAATGAGCGAGTGAGCTCTTGGCGTCATGTGATCCCACAGCACACAGGAAGTGGTCTGGGAAAGGGCATTCTATTCCAGCCTGTCCGCAGGTTCTTCATCAGATTAGATATGTTGCACAAGTTCAAATGGTCTGTGAAAGTAAAGGATACCTGTGATACTGTAATTTATAATAAGAAATGTATGTTTGGTTGTTGTCCACTGTTCCTGGAACAGCACTCCTAGAACCCTTGGAATTTCCTAAGTGATGACATCAGTAAAGATGTCTTTTGTTGGGGCGCCTGGGTGGCTCAGTCGGTTAAATGTCTGCCTTCGGCTCAGGTCATGATCACAGGGTCCTGGGATGGAGCCCCGCATCGGGCTCCCTGCTCAGCGGGAAGCCTGCTTCTCTCTCCCACTCCCCCTGCTTGCTCGCTCTCTCTCTCTCCAATTAAATAAATAAAATCTTAAAAAAAAAAAAAAGATGTCTTTTGTTAATGAGGTGACTTTTAGGAAGGCCCTAAGTAACCAAAGGATGAGGGCTGGTTGCCAGGGGAACCAACCAGGTGATTGGAGGTGATTACAGCTACAGGGAGGGGGAGAGGGGCTGAGATTGAGTTCAATCACCAAAGGCCAAAGATTTATTCAATCGTATCTATGTACTGAAGCCTCCATAAAACCCCCAAAGGACGGGATCAGAAAGCTTCCTGGTTGGCAAACACAGGGAGATGCAGGGAGAGGGGCGTGCGTGGCAGGGGCACGGAAGCTCTCTGCCCCTTCCCACTACCTTTCCCTATACACGTCTCCCACCTGGCAGCTCCTGAGCTACTATGTCCTTTTATTATGAACTGGCAATGTGGTCAGTAAAGTGTTTCTCTGACTTCTGTGAGCTGCTCTAGTATATTCATCAAACCAGAGGAGGAGTTTTTGGGAACCTCCGAGCTATAGCAGGTTGTCAGAAGCGGACTTGCCCCTGGCATCTGAAGTGAGAGGGCAGACTTGTAGGACTGAACGCTTACGTTGTAGAGATCTGATGCTATCTCCAGGGAGACGGTGTCAGAATGGAGTTGTCAGCCGGTGTGGGAAAAAAACCCCCACACATATTGGAATATCAGAGCAACAATATTTGGACTTTAACATCGTTTGAGCCACGATCAAAGGATGTAGTGGGACAATCTACTGCCCTTGGAACCAAAAGATCCAGAAATTTGGAGTCTAGTCCTAGGATTGCCCCTCATTGCTAACTACTTTGGGAAAAATCACTTAAGCTCTCTGCATCGCAATTTTTTGAAACTAAAACGAGTCTAGTATGACCAAGTTGTGTTATACTCATCTTACAGGTGGCTGTAAGAATCGGAGGGGCAATATTTGTGACATATAAAGTATTGTTATTGTTTTGGTCAAAGGGTGAATTTCTTTAAGGATTGTAACAAGGGCTCTAGATTGACTTTGTTTTTATTCTTCACTAGCTTTGAATCACTAATTGACAAATTTTTCCAAATTATACTATTTTGCCTTAAAATTTTTCCTCTCTACGGGATTCTAAAGATAAACTCAAAGGAAACCTTGCCAGGTGTGACCTTTTGATAGTCAGTCTAGGATGCTTTGGTTTGGAAACCTTCCCTCGATGGTTTAGAAAGGACCTATTTCAAGCAAATCATTTAATAATAGGAGATGGTTATTTTGTACAATAGCAACCAAAAATAAGACCTAAAGTAATGCTCACTAAGTCTCCTAGGATAGCAAAAGGGAGAGAGAGAAAAGGTAGACAGAGGGGAACGATAATAATACTTTATACGCATATAGATTTTTCCCTCCATTGATTTCCAAGCATTTGACAAACTTTAACTGGCTAATCCTCGCATATCCCTTTGAGGTTAAGTAGGCGGCAAGTATTATCCCTGATTTTCAAATGGAGGAATAAAGGTACAAAGAGCTTAAGTGCCTCGCCTGAGGTCACAAACATGGACCAGGGATAAAGGCGAGCGCGAAGGAGACCCAGGACCCGACTTGCAATCGATAGCCCAAACTGGGAGATCTAACTCTGCAGAAAATGTGGGTATTTTGTTGATCTTTCTGAAGCAAAATCCTTGACAATTCATTCTCCCAAAGACAGAAGGTATATCTTTGTTCCTCTGTTGCACTTGCTTTGGATCAAAGGCAAAGATACATATTTTCAGGCTTGATGAACTTTTCTACAGTTAAGCAAAACCCAACATGGGCAGTAAAGAAGCCTTTTGTGTATGTGTTTAATTTCCAAGTAAGACATTGATGATCTTTTCTGGGGCTGAACACTCTTTAAATTCAACAGCAAGGCAGAGCCTGCGAACAAAACCCTTCCTATTCACTTCAAACTGTAGTATCTTTGCTCAACATTCTTCAGAGAATTCCCAGCTTTGTTTAACAGGTTACCAAGGCTTCTCTTCAAACTTCCCAGCTGACCCCTGTTCATCTAGTATCCTTGATGTTGCCAGGAGAAACAGACTGTCCTCACCAGATTAAAGCTTTCTGTGGGATATGAGACAATTCTGTATTAAAAAAAAAAAAAAAAAAAAAGAATACTCTGACGAGAATTGTAAAAAGCCTTTAGGAAATAGAAGCAGGTAGAAAATCTATGACTCAAGTTAGCACAGAATTATTTCACCTTAATGAGACTCACAAAACATTGAATATTTTAAAACCCAGTCATTATGTGCAGAAAATGAAATTTTCATCCAGATTCCATTAAGCGCTGTGGTGTGTTCAGGGTGTCCTGCCGTGGGCTTCCTCAGTCCTGAGGCCCTTCACTTGGAGGCCTATGGCACCCATGATGCTATTATGTGTCCCTAAGGGGGGGAAAAAAAAAACCAAAACACAATACCTGAGTTTCTTTAAATTGGAAGTGCAGAGGAAGAAAGAGGGAGGAGATTTCAGGGGTGGAGGAAGGAGAAAAGGCATATTGTAAAGGACTATTTGGACCACAACAAATTTGGTAATAATTCCCAAGCCTTCTATTTAAGTCAAACCATGTCCAGTGTCTGGTGCGAGTGTATGTTGTGTTAAAAGATAAACTGAGGGCGCCCACGTGGCTCAGTCGGTTAAGCATCTGCCTTCACCTCAGGCCATGATCCCAGGGTCCTGGGATCAAGTCCCACATCGGGCTTCCTGCTCAGCGGGGAGTCTGCTTCTCCTTCTACCCCTCCCCCCGTGCTTGTGGGTCTGTCTCTCACACGCTCTCTTCCTCTCTCTCTCTCCAATAAATAAGTAAAAATCTTAAAAAAAAAAACTTGTATAAAAAAAATAAACTGAGGCATATTAAATGTTTTATGATTTTATTCGAACATTTCTCTATTTGAATGGGGCAATGCAAAACCCGAAGTGGTCAGGAGCTCTCTGCCATCGGGAGCCAGGGGAAAGACTTATCTAGAAAATGTGGCCAGAAGCAAAAAACAGGAAATTATTGATTGGTTGTAGCTTAAAGCCTAGTTGCCTGTTTGTGATTGGTTGTCCTTAGCGTTTTGATTTTGTAACCTTGAGGCATTTACAGGCTTGGATTTTTGGTTTGCTTATGTAGGCCACCATGGCATTAGACCCTCACAGTCTAATGGTGTCCTTGTTTAATTAATTTAACAGGAGTCAGTCTAGAGCTCACTGAACCAGGCCCTAGATGTCCTGTGTTGAGGTCCAGCTCTGCTATGCACTAAGTCTGTGACCTTGGGCAAGTTTTTTTGATATTTATGACCTTCAGCTTCCTCAAAATCAAGCAACGGAACTAGGGGATTTTTAAGGGTTTTTTTTTTTTTTTTTTTTCCTAACTATCTCTGAATGACTAGTAGCTAAAACCACCAATGAGCCCTCTCTTCCTCTGTCACTCCTTCCCTTCCGATGAGCTTACGGCCTGAAATAAGGCCGGTGCTCTTTCTAGCTGGGTTATCAGGACTTGTTTCTTGCATTTTAGAGCATGCTCTTTCCTCACTTGCCCGCCTAAAGCTGCCAAAGTCCATCCCTGAGGAAAACGGGAGAAAGAGCACTTTGGGGGAAGGAAAGAAATTGTCTTTGTTGACAGCTCACTCTCTCAAGCAGGCCCTTTACATACAAATCTCATTTGCTCTTCAACCCTGAGAGGAAAATGTTGTTAAGATCATTTTATAGATCAGGAAACTGGAAAGTCAGAAGAGATAAAGTGACTGGCTGGTTGAATCACGCAGTCCTAAGAATAGAGTCAAGGCTATGAGATTGGTGGAGCCAAGGGCAAAAAAAGAAAGTGCAGGGCCCCTTGTTTGAACATTATTTTTTTTTAATTATGTATTTATTTGACAGAGAGAGACACAGCAAGAGAGGGAACACAAGCAGGGGAAGTGGGAGAGGGAGAAGCAGGCCTCCCGCAGAGCAGGGAGCCCGATGCGGGGCTCGATCCTAGGACCCCGGGATCATGACCTGAGCCAAAGGCAGACACTTAACGACCAAGCCACCCACGCGTCCTTTCTTCAAACATTATTAAGAATTTCAAGACAGCAACAGCAGAGCATGGGACCAAGCGTGGGTCCTTCCACGCCCAGGCCTCTATGACCGCACAGGTAGTGAGCCCGTGAGGCCAGCCCCGAGAGGAATCAGAGTACAAATTTGCTCTCTGCGTGCACTTTGTGTCTGCATTTTCTCCATTTGCTCCTTCCGACCCAGTCTTCTCCACCACGCTCCGTGCCGGGGAGGCTGAACTAGGACATGGCCTCCGGTCCTGGTTGGGTTTGGCCATTGAGAGGCATGGGCAGGAGCCTGGAGGGCAGGACAGTGTGAACTTCCTCCCTGTCACGTCAGGTCGGGCTCCAGTGTGGGCCATTGCTGTGTTCTCCCTGCTCCCTCAGCCCTGTGACCAATGTCACAGACGCCACTCCCGTAGATCTAGTTGCTGGTTCCTTCCCTAGCCCTTCAGGGCTCTGTTTCCCCTGTTGTGAGTCCCAGCCTTCTCCATCCCTCACCACCGTCCCCACCTTCAGAAATAGCGCTCTTTCGAGAGTGCCATCTGTTTCCTACGGGGTATCTGTTGTTTTGCTTAGCCAATTTTTTGCTTTTCTTTGGGGAACTGCAGCCAGCTTTTTCTTGGGGGATCTCCTGTCCTGCCTTCAAGTACCCAGGGGTCACAGGACTCAAGCCTGGTCAGTCAGAGTCCCCCGATGTCCCTTGCCACCTTGCCTGCCTCAAGGATGCGCACATTTCCTGGGGACATTTCTGCTGGAATCGGTGGAGGGGGTGAGAGCAGGTCGCTTTCCTGTCAGGAGTCAGGAAATTTTTTCTGTAAAGGGCCGCCTAGTAAATATTTTCGGGTTCGCAGTCCACATTGGGTCCTGGCTCATAGCATTCTTTGTTTGTTTGCTGTTTTACAACCCTTTAAAAAATTTAAAGCCATTTTTAGCTTGCCATGTGTGGAGCTGAAGGTGTACAAAAACAGGCTAGTAGTTGGCTGGCTCCGTGGGGACATAGTAGAAAAAAAATGAGGCATGAGCTACTTGCAGCCAGCATGCGTGTGGAACAAAGAAGAAATTCTGGAAGCACTGAAGTCACTTAGAGTCACTAACACCCTGGATCTGCAACCCTGCCTTCTACCTATGAGCGCCCCAGCACTCTTCGCAGTTGCTGAGCTCACCTGAGCCGGTTTGAGTTGGGTTTCTGTTAGTTGCAAATGACCCAATCCAGCTAAGCAGCTCACTAACTCCAGAACCCACTGCTCCCTTGATTCCAGTGGCCTCAGAGCAATCCCACGCAGCCCACGTACTTGTACAACTCTTGGGCAAGGATGCCAAGGGTGATGAAGACCGCTCCTGCTGGACATTTTGGGGGATAGAAAACTGGAAAATAGAAAATTATTACCAAAATAAACGTGTGGTCTCTTAGCGTTAACATCTAGTGCTGTAGCTCACAACCCAGGCGGCGCTGTCGTTTCTAAACAGGATCCCCGTGGTGCCACGAGGGTAACCAGAGGCCCCTGACCCGGGACCCCGGGCTTTGGGAGCAGCAGCTGCTCTGCCTCTAATTCAGTGGGTCCCAGTGAAGGGTTGCTGCTCTCTGGCAAGTATGCATGGCGGGGCGTGTTCAAAAACCGCCGTTGCAGATGGCCTGGTGTCCTCCATGAGCAGCGGGAAGAAACAAGCCTTTAATGGGCAGCGCCCGTGACGGTCACCGAAGGGGTGGGGGCAGGCTGGCACATGGACGAGCTCCATCAGTGCAGTGCCGGACCCCCAGAAGCAAGGCGGGAAGGGAGCAGGTTCTTCTGGGGTATCTGTAGGAAATCTTTTTTTTTTCCCTTTAAAGAAACCTTTTGGCGGAAAAGCTTATGAAAAGCCACCACACAGCCTTACCCATGACTAGACTGGAGAGGTGGGCTTTTTAAAAATAATGCTCCACCCTTTCCAGGAAGAAGAAAGCAAAATAGTTATGAAATGTGATGATGATAAAATTCAGTGTCAGGGAGTCTGTCCCCTTGCTCCCAGCAAGAAAATCCATACTGATGTGACCACAGGTCTAGTTTGGGGCTGTAGGAAGCATGATCATCACAAGGACAACGTTAGGAGACATTGCTCTTCAGAATAAAGCAGAGTGGGTGGCTGGCCCTTTCCGGGAGGCAGGAGGCATGGACTAACTAGACTGCAGGGCCTCTAAAGCCTGACCGTGTGGGGGAACGTCCTGGGGATCTTGCTGAAGTGCAGAATCTGATTCAGGGGCCTGAATGGGGGTGAGGCCTGAGACTCTGCATTTCTAATAAACTTCCAGGTGATGAAGATGAAGCTCATCTGTGGACGCACAGTGTGGAGCAGTGAGGAGATAATAGTGCCTTCCTGCTGGTGACGTTTGGTCACTAAGAAATGTTAATGATAACAGCTAACGTGTACTGAATGCCGACGACGAGAAGTGAAGTCGAGGAGCTAGTAAGGAAAGTTGCTAGAAACGGTCTCTAAGGCCCACGCCCTTCGCACCGCTCCACACTGGCTTGCTGCGGAGTGGAGAGGCGGTGGGGCCTGGCAGCCCAGGTGCAGCACCTGATGCAGGCTCCGGGCAGAACCTTCTAGATGGAAGCTTGGCCTTGTTCGGTGACAGGCATTCCAGGATTTAAGAAAAAGTACATCTGGCATTTCCAGGTGAACACGCTAGTCTTTCTGTTCAGCCAACCTGACTGATGGTGCAGAAATGAAAGCAGGAGCAATCTGATTGAAAAATGGCTGATTCTGTACAAAATACAGTAGAATGATGAGCTGTTCCTTCGGGGCAAATGCGGGATGTGTCTGTCTCGCTCTCCTCGGTCCCTCGCGCGGCACAGTATCTTCAGAAGATAGATGCCAAGAACATGGTCTTGACTCCTGCCTTTGCTTCTCCAAATGACAGTAAAGCACGGGGTCACGATAAACAAATCTTTCAGAGGGGAACTGCATTATTTCAAGCGGTTTGTCTCCGAAAAGAAGCCTGGATTCCAGAAACTTTGGTGAAGTGGGTTTATTGCCTTAGTTTTTGTGTGGCTTGGAAGTGGATGATGGTGGGCCTGCATGATGGGGAAGAAACACAACCAGCATTTCAGAAACATCTACCCCTGGAGAGCTTCACAAAGGAGTTTTTCCTCTTTGACCTCCTTTCTGAACACTTTCTGTGGTAGAGCTCCAGGCAGAAGCAGCTCCGGGCGAAATTGGGACACGGGGGATTTTCTCACTGAGATTTTCCCACCTCTTCCATCTGGACTTTCCTTCCTACCTCCAGCCTCCTCCACCTTCCAATTCCATCCACAGGCACAAGGTGACTAGAATATTTGTAGGAGAGGGAGTGAGTGCGGACAATCGCTTAGATATTACAGGCATGCGTATTTATTTTCCATATTGATGAACATGTAGCCATTTTTTTTAGTTGTCACGGAGCAAATAGAACCGTGATTTATCATTTATATAACTGATTGCATGTACTTCCAAAATTTTTATCAGATTTCTGACAGTTGTGAATCATTTTCCCCATCTGGAAAGATAAAGGAGCACGTTCCCCCTGCTTCTGCCCAGCTGCAGCATCTCTGAGTTTATAGGATCCATATTGTTTTTCAACAACAGCGTTGAAATAAGTGTCTTGGCCCAAGAAGGAGCAACTTCTGCCTGGGGTGCCACGTCAGCAACCCAAAACGTAGGCAACTTTTATGTGTTTGTGAGGTCCAGTCAGCCAGTCCCCAAACACCAAGCCAACTCTGGGCTCTGTACTTACTTCCTTGTTCCTTTTTCTTGATTCTAAAAAAACTTCCACCTTCTACCCCATTTTGCAGTTCTCCAAATGGACAGTGTCCACTTCATGAAGTATTAAACAAAGTTTGTTTGTATCACCTGAATTGTCTTCAATCATTTTGAACAGTGGTAATCAGTTGCCTGACGTTTTACTGATGAAAATTCAGGCTGTTGGATCCCAAAGACTATGAAGCCTATGGGGCTTGAGAGAGTCAAGGGAGAGACAAGATAATCCCAGGTCATTTGCATTTTTAGTCCATTAACATAAGGCAATGTAGGAGACCCTGAGGAAGCCAGGTGACCAAAAGCCTTGCAGTTTTGGAGAGTAAGTTGAGACTGCCTTCTATTAAGGGGAAGACAGGTATTTCTGCTAAATGCGCTTACTCAAGATGTTGTTGCAAGAGCAAACAAGTGGAAATAATTATCAACAGTTTGGGAAGCTGGTCTAAAGATTATGAAACTGGTAAATAAATCATGGAACTGTTATATAATGAAGCCATTAAAACAATGAGTTAGATCTACACATGGTATTAGGCATAGGTCTCTAGCATATTTGTAAATGAGGAAAAATCAGAAATGCTTAATTTGTTCCTATTGTTTTTGAAAACTCATAAACACTGGGTATCTATGTAACATTTCTGGAATAATCCATAGGACAATATGAGTAATGATTGTCATGGGTAAGGGAAGCTGGAATCTTTAATATATACCCTTTCATAATATTCTTGTTATTGTTTATCATAATATTGTTAACATTTATTGAGTATTTTCTCTGTGCCAGGCAATGTTCTAAGTGTTTGGTATGTATCAGCTCATTTCATCAGCCAAAAACACGTAGAGCAGATGTCAGTTTTTTTAGTTTACCTTTGTAGAAACTGAAGCCGAGAGATGTCAAGTAACTGGCCCCAAGTCACACAGCTAACAGGGGACCGAGCTGGTAGTTAAGCCTCTAGAGCACCTACAATTCATCACTGTGCAGTAGTGCTCTGTTATTACCTCCTGACGGGTTAAGCAGTAAAGCCTGGATTCAAACTCAGGTAACCTTATCGACGATGCCTCCTGGTCTCTCTTTCTTGTACTATTTGAATTTTTACCAATCAGATGTATTAATATTCAGATGTAAAAGATCTTGACAAAAAATGGAAGCTATTCTATAGTTTTAAAAATTCTTTGAGAAGCTACTATCAGTTAGTTCCATGCTCGGAATAAACGAGCTTGCCTTGCCCGTCAGTCCTCACCGTGGAATGGGAGAAACCCACTAGCAGAGAGGGAAGTGCAAGGTGCTTTGGAGGCCAGGCTCCAGGCCCAGGCTGGGGAGGGAAGGGGAGGGAGGGAATCCCAGACCTCTAACATCTGAGAGGAATTCTTAAAGGATAAATAGGCAGGACAGAGTTGGCAAATTAAGAAATTGGTGAGTGGGGCTAGGGCTGGGGGTGGGGAGGCAAAGACAGAGGCATAAGATAATAGGCACCTCCAAGAACTGCCCCGTTCACGATGGTTCCAGCACAAAGTTAAGGAGTCTGAGTAGGCAGAAATCAGACTGAGGAAGTGGCCAGCAGACCATCAGCGTATTTCAGCTCAAGAACTGTTGGTCTCTGGATGGGACAATACCTCATTGGGTAAAACTGCTGCTCCCATTCAGGATGATTTAGCAGTCCTGGCCCTTGCCCACTAAGTGTCAGTAATGTCCTGGTCAGTGAGAAACCCCAAATAACCGGAAAGGGACGATACTGCTAGATCCCATCCTCCTTTGAGAACCATGAGATACAAAGTGGTGTGGGCCATAAGGGATAAATCTCATTGAAGGATTCCATACATTGAAGGTGAGAGAAAATTGGAGGCAGGGAAAACAATGAAGAGGTTATTGTTGTTGCTAGAGGGCAAGTAAGAAATTCTGAAGTCTTAGAAGAGGGCAGTGGGGGGCGCCTGGGTGGCTCAGTTGGTTAAGCGACTGCCTTCGGCTCGGGTCATGATCCTGGAGTCCCGGGATCGAGTCCCACATCGGGCTCCCTGCTTGGCGAGGAGCCTGCTTCTCTCTCTGACCCTCCCCCCTCTCATGTACTCTCTCTCATTCTCGCTCTCTCAAATAAATAAATAAAATCTTTAAAAAAGAAAAAAAAAGAGGGCAGTGGGGAAGTTGATTAACTGCCATCAAGGAGATAGTAATGTATGTGTCTACTGGCTGGAGGTAGGGACTAAGGAGAAAGCAGCCAAGCATGTTCTCTGGGTAGATCTTGGTGACTTTGGGCAGACAGTGGAGCCATTTGCCATAAGGAATATAGAATGAACAGGTCTGAGAAGAGGAAGGTGATTTCATTTTGGACAAGTTAGATATTTTTTAAAAAGATATACTTATTTCTTTGAGAGAGAGAGATAGTACCTGTGTGAGCGGGGGGGGGGGGGGGCAGAGAGAGAGAGAGAGAGGAGAGAAGCAGACTCCCTGCTGAGCGTGGAGCCCAACGTGGGGCTCCATCTTATGACCCTGAGCTCAGGACCTGAGCTGAAACCAAGAGTCAGATGCTTAACCAACTGAGCCACTCAGGCGCCCCTGGAGATGTTAGATTGGAGGTGCATTTGTCACATCCAAATGGGGATGTCCAGTGGGCCAGGAGAGGAGCTGGATTTGGAGATGCACACTTGAGAGTCATCCATGTCTGAGCCGTGTTTGGAATCATGGGCATCAAATGAGTCTAGTGGACTTGGGGAATTGATGTGAGGTGTACCTACACTGCCTTAGGAGGGAAGAACCATTAAGTGAATCATGACATTGCCAATCTTTTTTTTGACATTGCCAATCTTTAATAGTTTTTTGACCTTCAGGAAAATAATTTCATATGGTTCAAACTAAGAGTAGCCTAATCCTCATAACTCATGACATGACTTTCTCCCTGACCTGCAATAGAGATTTAGACAATCTTTTGCTTGGGTAGAGGGAGGCAAGGAAGAGGTGGGTGTGCCATGGGGTGGAAACTGGAAAGCCAAACTGCAACTTGAAAATATGAGGCCCTTGCCAGAGTCAGGCAGGAGAGAGTCAGCCCATAGTGAGACCATGGGGTGCTGATGAGTTGCTCAACAGCACTCTCAATGAGGGTTTTCTTCTGGAGGCAGAGTTCCTACACACCCTCAAGAAAAACAAACACTCTGTCTTCCTTTTTGGGAAGCCTAGGGAGAGAGTTATCCACCAAAGAGTCATGTGCAGATAAGTCAAAAGCATTTTGGTCCAAAGAAGGGGAGTGAAGAGCCAAGACTTTCAGGGCCTAGGCTTCCTCTAGTTGGGATGGGCCAGCCTCTCTGTAGGCCAAGGAGAACTCAGCCAGCCAGTGACACCTTGCAGAAAACATGTGTACCCTTGTACTCTAAGTGTAAGAACTCCATGCTTTAAGAGTCCCATTCTTAGAGAGTCCTATAAGAAAGAGGGAGTTTCTCTCTTATCTTCCATTGAGCTGTCCTCTGGGCTGATGCCCACTCACTTTATGTCGTCTTTATTGTCATTCCCTTGACCACTGTTCATGTTACTGATGCTCATAGCCTGGAACACCTAGGCTCCAATGTCCCTTAATAGAACGTTGTTTCCCACATGTGGTTGCCCTTTACTGACCTTATTTCTATTCCCCTAAAATACCACTATATGAGGTGGTATAATTATATAAAATGTTCCTGAAAGTCTATGTATACTTAAAGAGATTTTTATTGAGGGAGGGGGGTTTTATTTTACCTACATGTTTTTGTTGAGAGACAATTCTCCACAAATATCTCATATTTCTGAACTATCTGGGTCCTCTGAGCAAAGACATTTGCAGCCAAATTAAGAATGTTTGTATTAGGAGACATTCCAGGATATGAAAGCTTAGCGACATCTCCCTCCCTGGAGATGTTTCGAGGTAGGAAAGCTAATACCTCCCCTTCACTACCCGAAGATTAGCTTAAATTCCAGATTATAGTTAAGGTTTTTCTCTCTCCAGAGGCAAGGATATGCAGGTCACCAGCAGTCCTATACAAGATCATAGTTTTCCAATTGTGGGAGTCTTCTCCAGTAATGCTCCCCACTGCAGGTGTGGGCCCCAGTTGGCCCTCACTGCATAGCCCTTGGGGGATATTTTTCCAACATGCTGCATTTGCTGAGAGTAATAAATGGACTTTGTCTTTGACCCAGAGATCTCATTGCTTCCCTCTGTGTGTGTCTGTTAAATTTATATATATTTGTGTAGATATGTGTATATAAATACGTATATAAATAAAAGTATATATTGTGGGACATATCAATAAAACGGTGGCAGTCTAACTTGTTAGCTTGCAAGTAAGAGAAATATTTCAGACCCTTCACAAATTCTGACTTAACAGTTTTATATGTAGATTCCTCTAAGGGAATCCAGCCCTATTTAGAAGGATCATCCTGGCCTGGGTCATTGCATCCTTCCCCCAGCAAATAGTGGGAATAGGGACCTTTAGGAAAGATCAGGTTGGATTTTGGCATTCCAAGCCCAGGGCTATTCGTGGTGCCCCTACAGGTATGGATTGTCTTCTTAGTATTTAAGGTCATCCAGTAGGCACACTGGATCAGATACACTACATGTGCACAGCTAGATAAGGCCCCAGAACAACCATTAATATCAGACAGAAAGTTCTGAAGCTTGCCGAGGAGGAGACACGGTTTCCCAACGGACACTAACCCTGCAACACTCACACTCCCCCAGGAAGCTTCACACTTGACATTGATTGCAAAGCGGCCCTCAGCATCCCCTGGTTCCTCTTCCAGCCTCAGGCCATGCCTCAGGGCCAGCAGATGTTAAAGAAGTGACCATTCCTCAGGCACTTTTTTTTGACATTGCCAATCTTTAATAGTGCCACCTAATTGGCACCTCTCTACTACATAAAGGCCTGGCAGCTTCAGCCACTTTGAAGTTGGCATGTGCTTATCCAGAAATACTTTCTAATTATAACCCGGCCTCACCCCCTCACCTAGAACATTGTACAACTCCCAGAAACTCTCGGCACTCACGGAAGCCCGAGCAAGTGAGGGCACTAAAGTTCTATTAACTTTACAGAAAACGTACTTTTGTTTATATGTTTTCCCTGTCCTGAGGCTCCTTTATCGAAGTTCCCCGAAATTTTCAATATTTAAAAAGAAACAAAGTAATGCTTTTTTTTTTTTTAAGATTTTATTTCTTTATTTGACAGAGAGAGAGAGAAAACACAACAGCACAAGCAGGGGGAACTACAAAGGCAGAAGGAGAAGCAGGCTCCCCGCGGAACAAGGAGCCCGACGAGGGACTCGATCCCAGGACCCTGGGATCATGACCTGAGCTGAAGGCAGACGCTTAACCATCTGAGCCACCCAGGCCTCCCGGTAATACTTTCTAATAGAGCTTTGTATCACTGATGAGAGGTCTGCCTTCCACACCCCACATTGTTACCTTCCTTGCTCCCTGCCCCCCGCCCCCACCTCCTCAGCACATGCCTGCACATCTCCATCTAATGAAACCAATCTGGACCTTGCATGAGATGGTCGACGTGGCGGGTTGCAGCCTTGCCTTTTCAGAGACAGCAAGACTATTCTAATTATCACCTCCGTAGTTTTCTCCGTGATGAAATTCACACAAACGTTCCCAGTTATCCGCCCTGCCATTCACTAATAGAAAAGATTTTGTGTTAATCCTCCTTCCTCCGTGCAGGAAGGAGAAAAGAGCTCATCCAATTCCTGTTGTGCAGCACCACCTGCCCATTTGTCCGGAGCCAAGTAATGATGGATTTGGAGCTGAGGGGATAAATGGGAATTGTGTTTATTTTATGAGCTGCAGAAAGTTGGCTGGGGAGCCCAGCGGGAGGCTTCGCTGGGAAAAAAAAATGATGTTCTCTTACGCTGTGTGCTGTTCAGAAGAATATATGGCCTTATCCTTTCTTGATCCTGGGAAAGACAAAAAGGAAGAAGACATGTTCTCCAAATACCAGGTTAGAGGGCTGACCTTCAGAGGGCCTTTCTCTGTTTTCTGGGATGCTCCACCCAAGCCAAAGGCCTCCTGCTCAGCTGGGTGGTGGCAGAAGGAAGGATGGAGCACATGGGGACTGGGGGACCTGACAGAGGGTCCCTGGGCCAGTGCTCAGTGGCCTGGAGAGAATCCCACGCTACTGGCAACATTTTTGGAAGGGAGGAAGGAGCAGCTGTCCTCAAAAACAGAGACTTTTTCCTCATGACAATATTCAGGCATGCATTCATGCGGAAGTCATCACAGTTATCTTAATGAGAAGTCAGTGAAACCATTTAACCCAGAACGGCTTCAGAGGATGTTATGAAGAAAAACACCACGCTGAAGACTCTACTGTCAGTTTTGATTGATGGGTGAGAGACAGCTTCCGAGTTGTTTTCTTGCTAAAGCAGTTTCTTTAAGGTTCAGTCTGTACAGAGTCCAGGTTGACCTCGCTGTGGGAAGAGGACTCTGGTGTGAACATGTGAAGAAATATCTCACTGCCAGTTCCTGGCTGACGAGCTATCAGAGAGGAGAGAGATGCAGCGGGGAGGGGAGCTAGTGAGGAAACGTCCTTACTGGTGAAAACAAACAGTACCAACAGAATCAGCTCAGGGCCACATGGAATTCTGTTCTTAGTAGGGTTGTGCCTGCATGTCTTGTTTCTCGATCTCTTTTTAAAATTTGTAAAATTTTTATCGACGTATAATTTATATATAACATGATATTCATTTTAAGTGTGCGGCGTGGTTATTTGATGTCTGTCTACATTGCAAAATGATCACCACAGGAAGTTCGGTTAACGGCCATCACCATACACAGTCACTAACTTTTTTTTTTGTGATGAGAACTTTTAAGATCTACTCCTACAGTAACTTTTAAATATACGATAGTTAGTCCCTGGATGGCTCAGTCGGTTATGCGTACAATTTTTGATTTTGGGTCAGGTCATGATCTCAGGGTCGTGGGATTGAGCCCTGTGTCAGGCTCTGTGCTCAGTGAGGAGTCTGCTTGAAATGCTGTCTCTCCCTCTCCCTCTGCCCCTCCCCCCACTCATGCACACTCTGTCTCTCTTTCTCTTTAAATACTCTTTTTAAAAATAAATAGATAGATAGATAGATAGATAGATAAACGATACAGTGTTGTTAACTACACATTTGATCTTAGCCCAAAGGTCAAAAAGCGATACAGTGTTGTTAACTACAGTCACCATGCTGTACATTATATCCCCAGGACTTGTCTATCTTGTAATTGCAAGTTTGTGCCTTTTGACCATTCACCCATTTCCCCCACCTCTCTACTCCCCACCTCTGGCAAACACCGTTGTGTTCTCTGTATCTATGAGTTTGGTTTTCCTCTTTCTTGATGCCACAGGAGAGGAGGCTGAGCGTGACAAGGAATGAGAATCTGGAGGGCAAATGGTAGTTGCTCTGGAGCAACAGAAAGGCAAAGTAAAGCTGTCCCCTTAGGTGCTCTGACTGCCTAGGCAGTGGGTCTTTGACCATCCTGGGTGAGCTAAAGGCCACTGTGAACCCATACAACATCTTTATTCAGATTAGAAAATGCCCCCTTCCTCCAGGTGGCAAGACTGGGTGAACAGAGCCAGGGCTGCACGTCAGTCTCTCTGCAGCAGCCCCCCACCCCGGGGATGATGCCCTCAGGCAGTGAACAGCTCATAGTGGTGGAAAAAAGCTCCCTGTGGCTGAAGAAAGGCCCATGAATGTGAATGTCTCCCTTGGGGTCAGTCTTCCTGGGAAGCCCAGCCCTCCAGCCCAGAACACAGTGCCAGGACTTCCGGGATTCACAACTAGATGATGACAAATGTCACAGCCACCCAGGGTCTCTTTTTCCCCTTCTTCAGTAAGAAGACCTTTCCCCTCAGAGGCCACTGTAATTAACCCAAGGGAGAATAGCCATCCTTCTAGTCAAACAAGAAGCTGCCATCACGGTTTGACATATGCAAACTGAAACCTTGTTTTCAGAGCTCACCCAGTGTATATGTCCTTCCCTATGAGAAGCCTTCTAGTCAATGTGAAAAAACAAGAACAGCCACATCACTATTCCATTCTGCCCCACGCCCAGTCCTCCTGTCTCCACACCCGGTCTAACTGTACAGTAATCGATGAGCGGCTCTGCTCATTAAGGAATCAGACAATGATAATCCCGCTGCCTGAGCCAGGGTGGGTGCAGAGCCGTGAGCTCCTTTGTCTAAATGCCACAAATCCTTACAGTTTCGCTCTGCACTTCAGTATTGGCGTCATCAGCCTTTCCTTGGCCGGAAGGCTCTGCTGTAACAATCAAAAGCAACAACACCATTCTCCATCCCTGTCCAGTTTTGAATATAATTATTTGTCAGAATCATATTAACCTGATGTATGACAAACCCATAAAATGGATTCATTTAGGTCTCCAGGAGTCCTCCCTCATTAATTTGGATATTTATAGCCATGGCTTTGATGCTTCAGTCCCTCCTGTTGTACAACATGGAGCAGGGATGTCATATTTCCCTGACGCTGTGAGGGGAGTTGTTTGTTTTCCAGTGTTGCAAAGAGGGGTGGCATAGAGCTGGCCTCTGGTCCAGGCCCCCTCGAGGCTTGATTGGCTCCTCTGCCCATTCCCGTCTTCTTAGGGAAGGGAAAGAAAACTAAAACTAGACACCTGTGCACAAATCCTACAAGTTAATAACTTTCCCCAGGTATTGAGATAGAACCAGTAAGACTGAAATACTCAGAGGGCTGGTTCTGAAATCAGACTTCCTGTGACCAAAGCCTGGGTTTATCACCTACTAGCTTGAACAAGATGCTAACTTTTCTTAGACATCAATTTCCTCATCTGTAAAATGGAGGGAATAATAGTTCCTAACCTCATGGAGTTGTTGGGGGGTGAAATTCAATGAATTAACATATGTAAACTACTTAGAACGATCTTGGACACATAACAAGTCCAAAATAAATTTACTTAAAAGTATGGTTACAATTGCTATTATTACCTTGGGCCCCAGCTACACCAAGTTTCCATTCTGCAGCTCTATGGTCTAGCCCAGTTTTTTCACAACATGTTCTAGGGAGCACTGGACTTGAGCAGAGGTGCCTCAGTTTCCCCAGAGGGGGAATTGAGTTAGTTGTGGAAAGCACAGCGGCCAAAGGCTTGTCAGAAAGGATTTCCCATATTCTTTAGCCAGAGCCTTGACACTTTCATCATCTCATGTATTGGAATTCTAGATGAGTTTTCATTAAAGAATGGGTTCTTGGCTCGAAACAGATGGAAAACTGCAGCTCCAGATACTTGTGACCATATAAGTTCCTCAGGTAATGTCAGGGGCCCCAGGAGCACTTGTCCCTGCTGCTTGCCCAGAGTCTTTCATGAAACTGTGGTCATGAGGCCCTCTAAAGTTTTCTTTTACTTTTTCAGGAGTCATATGGCAGCAACTTTGATGTCCTGGCATGGCCAAATGCTAGGAGTGCTTCCAAGGGCTTGCAAGGGGCTGTAGTGGAAATGTTGCTCATGATGAAGACAGAACCTTGAGCTTTTGCTCCATCAGGATCAGCAGAGACGAGCTGTGAATAACAGTGGGGCCTGGGGTGCCTGGATGGCTCAGTCGGTGGAGTGTGCAGCTCTCAATCTCAGGGTTGTGAGTTCGAGCCCCATATTGGGTGTAGAGATTGCTTAAAAATAAAATCTTTAAAAAAAATAACAATGGGGACTGAGTTCACTGCAGTGTTCCTCATGTTGCCTTTGTCTTGTCAGAGCTTGTTCCAGGACGCCAAGGACCATTGTGTACTCGAATTGTCCACCTGCCTCCTGGAGACTAACCATCAGGTATTTGCAATCAGCACACATTCTTGGGAAGCGTTGGGGAAGATCTAAACAAAACACCAGTTTCATCCATTGTTCATTTCCTCAGAACTTTAGTCTCTCCCCCATAAATCTGTTGGATAAAGTTGAAGCCCTTTGGCCTGGCTTTTGGGTGGACCCAACCAACTTTCTATCTCATACTCCTCCAAAACAAACGTTCTGATAGAGCATGTTGGTTTTATCACCACCTGCCATGTTATCTTTTCCCCATTCCCCTTCACCTTTCCAAAAACGGATTCATTTTTTAACACCCATTCCTGAAGCCCCTTCCATTCTGAGTCTTCCCTTCATGACTCAAAATGAAATGCTTGCTCTCTTCTTTGATCTACAACTGTGTCTTCTGTCTGTTTTGCTCATTTAGGCCCTTATTCCTTGACGCCAGTTCTAGGAGTAAAGGGATGATGAATTAGAGGCACTAGCAAGGAAGATCAGTTGTAGTTCCTAAGACAGGATCCTACAGAGTGGCATCTGGCCCAGAAAGACAGTCCTGCTAACCAAACTCTTCAGTCCTCTGTAACTCAATGCCTATTACAGAGAAACACAGTCATTCACAAGAGCAGACCCTGTGGATCCTCTAGCCAAGATCTCTTGCTCCCTGCATCGAGATGTCAAGGAAGCTTAATTGGTCATTAGGAGGTTGACTAGACACTTTAGCAAAGAAGAAAAATAGCCATGTGAATTGTTTAACATGGCTTATAGTGAGACTGGTTATACACCCTTTCTCCCCAACAGGAATGGGAACCTTGGTGACCATATGCTCTGGTCCCCAAAGTCAGTGTCTTTCCACTGGATATTGTCATCAGTGGTAAAAGTATTAGCTTCCCTTTTCTCCCATTTCTTTTAGCTCACAAGACTGATTTTTTCCTTTCTATGACTCATTAATTTTATCCTTTTATTCAAGAAATATTTGTTGAATGCCATTTACTAAGTGCCAAGTTCTGGGAATATAAAAGTGAATAATATGCTAGATACCTTCACATCACTGGTTTTACTATAGGCAAGTTTTGATATAGATCTAAAAGCCATTCTTTCTTTTTCAGGTGACTTTGGTATATCTTACCTTACCAATATAGGCCTTGATATCATAACTCTGCATAACACTATTACCCAACTTTCCTAAGTGAATATCTTGTTGCCTCCACAATATTTTAAGCTCCTAGAAAGCAGAGAACAGCTTAATATTTCTCATGGTATCTCATGGTATGCTGTGCACACAATAGGAACTAAATATTTGTCTTTTTACAAGAGACACAATATTTCTTATCAGTCATATGGGAAGGAAGTAGACAGACTTACATGGTTTTATTTCAGAGATTCCCAAACCAATGGCCCATAGATTAAATCCAGTCAGCAAACATGTTATATTTGGTCTACACTGTGTTATGTTTTTGGTTTTAGTTTTTTTTAATTGAGCCAACATTAAAAAAATTGAGATCTCTCTCTCTCTCTCTCTCTCTCTCTCACACACACACACACACACACACACACACACTGAGAATTCTAAGCTTCTCTGGAATTTCAGCTTCCCTGGAAAAATGAGAAGACCTGCAACTCTTAGCCTCATACCTGCTGAGTGTGCTAGGCCACTTCAGGGAGCAAACATTTCCCGGTAGGCCACAGTTCTTATCGCTCTGTGTTTCATCACACTTGGCCTACCTCACTTACATAATGGCTGAAGCAGGAGGCATTTGAATCTGAACAGTTTTATGTGAAGCCAGTATATTGGGAAAGGGGAGAGAAAATAGCCCATTCGACCCCACAGAAAAAGAACTCTGTGCCAATCCCATGTTTCCTGGCGCTCTGAAGGTGAGGACAGGCTCCCAGTCTGGCCCTGCACCTTGGCCCTGGGCCTTCCTTACAGTCAGTCTTCTCTGGAATGTTGGTGTTCCCTGCTGGGGAAACTACTGGAGATCCAAATGGCCTGTCTCATCGAATCCAAGCTATCTGCCTCCCAGGCTCTTCTCCAACACACCCTGGACCCCATCTCAGCAGTTTTTTGGCTCATTGCTCGCTGACGCAAACCACTCTAATCTTGCCAAGGAAATCTGCTTGCCTCGCTGTCCCTTCCCCCATGCCTGTCTTACTCCGTCTCTCTGGGCATTGCTGAGTGGAGAAATGATACTCAGGAGAAAAGTTTTTTAAAAAAAGGGAGGAAGGAAGAAAGTAAGGGAAAGAGAGAGAGAGAGAAAGCACTTAGAGAAGGCATTTTGTATACTCGATACTATTTAATCTCAGGTCCCTGTCGACAAAGATTTTGGTCATGTGTGTGGGTGTTGTAGGGGAGCAAAACTGTCCCACCCAAAATGTGTCTTTTTGACATGTGAATTATTTTAGGCTGAATATTTTTAAGGAACAGAAGGCTCAGGAAGACCCCGTGACCCGCCCCTAAATGCCTAAAAGAATTTATATGGAGGATCTATTCCAGGAAGGGAGCTTTCACCATAGGTGACTCCAGGGTAATACGAACCGGCGGTGGGAGACAGGGAGGAACCTTACAAGTCTGTTAAAATTCCTCCCCATGTCCCATTGATTCTGTACAGCCCAGCAAACTTCTTCTTCTTCTTCTTCTTTTTTAACCAAACATTTACTCTTTTTCATCTTTCTGTGAGCTGATTCCTTCCCTTTGAAGTCCTAACTCCCTGCCCCCTTCTCCTTAGCTCTGGATGGCATATAAGTCTCAATTGCCTGACTGCCTGTGGGCCTCATATCCTTTTGGACCCTGTACATATGTAATTAAATTCGGTTTTCTCCTGTTAATCTGTCTCATGCCAACTTAATTCTTAGACCAGCCAACAGAGCCTTGAAGGGTCGATAAAAATGTTTCTGCTCCAACAGTGTGTTTGTGTGCATTGTGTATGTGGTGGATGTGTGGTTTTTCATGGTGAGGGGGACTAAAAGGAATAGAAAAAATAGATCTACAACTCTTATGCAAGCTAGAAAAGGGAAAGCAATAAGAATGTGAAGCCTGGAAAACTTGTGACAGCCGTTTTGCAAGGGTGGACTGCTTTCCTGTCAAGGCACCAAATATACGTGTGTGTGCATATGTACATCAGAGTATATCTGCACATGCACACATACACATAGGATTATAAATTAATTATTTGCTTATGTAGAAACTTGAAAAATAAAGTATAAAAAAAGGGAAAGTAATAAAAATCAAATGTAATCTTATCACTGAGATAATTTTTAATCATTTATTTCTTATTCCTATACATAATGCATATTATTTATATAGCTGAGAATTTACATTGTATGTTAAAACTCACTAGCTTGCTTTTTTCCTCTTAAAATTATATCACAGACATATCCTAATGATAAAAAAACCTCTTTATCACCACCGTTTTAATTGTTCTGTTGCATCCATAATGTGGATTTTCATAATTTACTTCACCAATCTCCAATTTTTAAGCATTTAGACTGATAGAAGTTTTTGACTTTTATATGCAACATGATAATAAACATCTTTGTGCATTTATCTTTGCACTTAGCATTATTTCTTTAGGATGTTTCAAAAAGTGGAATTACTGGGCAAAGAGTAAAAATACTTTAAAACTCATGAGTTCTATTATTATTAAATTGCTTTCGTAAAGGTGATTCTACTTTATCTTCCTGACACTCCCATTTGAATGTGGCACTAGAAAGTGCACAGAAATGTTCCATTGGATACATCTAGCTAAGATGTCCAATACTACATGAAGAAATTATTTTATTATATAATTTCTGATTGTCAACAGAATATATCATTTGAGAGTCATCAAAGCCACTAGCTGAAAAGGTGTTTGCCCAGACCACACCACAATTCAGTCTTTCTAAAAGAAATAAAAGAGTATGGGGCGCCTGGGTGGCTGAGATGGTTAAGCGTCTGCCTTCGGCTCAGGTCATGATCCCAGGGTCCTGGGATCGAGTCCCGCATCGGGCTCCCTGCTAGGTGGTGAGCCTGCTTCTCTCCCTCTGCTTCTGCCTCTCTCTCTCTCTCTGACTTTCATGAATAAATAAATTTAAAAAATTAAAAAAAAAAAAAAGAAATAAAAGAGTAACTCCCCGGCTTGTCCCCGGATAGAGCTCCAGGGTCTTCACCCCTCGCTAATTGCCTCTTTGATCCCAGGGCAGACCTATAGCATGCCACACAAGTGACAGCAACAGACATAACATGTTCCCTGTGACTACCCACCATACTACAGGCCAGAGGAAAAAGTCCCTCACTTCACTGCCACAGAAGTCCCTGCAGAGCCCATGGGGCCCCATTTTCCTCTACTGCCTGTTTTGTTACAAATTCTCTCTTGCTCTGCAATGTGTCATCATTGTCTTTTCTCTTTCCTGTAGCAAACTTCTCTTTCTGAAGTGAAAGGGAAGATATTCCGTCCCAAGTATTCTTTAAAAAATATATATATATTTGTTTATTTAGGTAATCTCTACACCCAACGTGGGGCTCAAACTTACCACCCTGAGATCAAGAGTCGCATGCTTTCCGACTGAGCCAGCCAGGTATCCCTCCTCCAAAGTATTCTTTAAGTTTTCACAACTGTGCTGTCTTGGGCTGTTAGATTCTTTGTTTGTGTGTTTCCTTATTATTAGGAAGGCTCTTTGTCTCACAGCCTTCCCTCCCTTATGGAACTGGTCCAGCCAGGGCTGGCTTGGCAGCCAGTCTGGCATCAGCCATTGAACTTTCATGCCTGAGTGAACTCTGCCCCCAACTCTTCTGTTTCGCTTGTAGAGAATTTTGCCCCATCCTGTACACCCTGGGCCAGATGGGAGAAGGGGGTTAAGAGGTAACCTTTGTTTTCCTCTGGCTTAGGGATTTTTAGATCCAGAGTCTAGTGGTCCTCCTCAGAATGTTTAATCAATTTTCCACGCCATGAAGCTCTTTGGTCCCCCATATGAATGATAGCTTGAAGTTTGCCCATGGGTCCACTAGGCATTCCAAAAGTTTCAGCTTTTCTAGAATATAAGCTCTTGCTGGGGACCCAGTTAGGGAATGTTCAACATAAAGTATATGGTGTGATTGTGATGTTAAAATCCAATCCCTTCTTCCTAAGAAACAGTAAAATATCTCTGTCCCTCTTCTTTCTTGGGGATTGCCATGCTGATTTTCTATCTTTTGCCAGTCCTCTTGTATTTTCACTCAGATATCAATTTGTTGCAAATTGGTCATTTCCTTAATCCCAGAAATGTTTATATTAATTGCAAAAAATTCTCAATCTCTCTGTCTCTGAGCTTCAACTCTCTTTGAACTTTGCAGTATGTGAAAGGTTTTGAAACCTCCTCCTTCATTGGTCAGCAAAGAGCAACTTTTAAGGATGAATACAACCTGAAAAGAATTTCCCTACTGTTCAAAAATTATAGATCTATGGTAAATTCTGAGTCATAACATCAATCATTTCCGAGGGCTGCAGCTCCCTGAGGATTTTCCTGTTTAACTGAAGTAAGTCTCAGGGAGATATGCTCTATATCCTGGTCTTCAAAACTCTGGGTCCAGAGTGATGAGAGTCCAGCTGATGAGACAACTCGATGGGGTGTTCTCCTTTTGGGAAAAAAAAAAAGTCCATTACTGAAAGTAACCCACATAAGTCTTTTTCTTGCTAAATAAGGCCTGCATATTCTTTCTTGCTAATCAAAAGGCCTGCATACTAAATTCAGTTTATCTATTTTTATTATTTTTCTCATGTTATAAATGTAATTCAGGTTTATTGTAGGAAATTTAAAAAAATGAGTTAGCAAAAAAGTCAATCAATTAATAAATAATAATAAATTAATAATAATAAATAAAAATTACCTGTAATTCACCAGAGATATTTGATTTTTTCATATATTCTTGCAGACATTTAAATATATATTGTATAAATATATAATAAATATATAATATACACTTATATATTTAAATAAAAATAGGATCCTACTGTTTGGTAATCTTTTCTCTTTTGTGAAATAAATAATGTCTTCCTTGGATTTTAACATCAAGCCTGAAGGTGAGAATCCTTAAATTTTCTCCATAGTAAATAGATTTTTCCTAAAGTCAGGTGAGAACAAACCAAGAATAAATGCAATAGCTTACAGCCTAGGTTGTGTGCTTGTTGCACTTGTTCTTTTTCTTATTTTTCTCATTTTGGTAAACAAAGGCGAACCTGAGATGACAGAGAAAAAAGAGGAACCTGTGTCTGATCAGGTCATTGTGTTGTCTCTAACATAGGTCTTGGGTTATTTATTTTTGTCAAAGAAGGTACTTCCTCTGGGTAGCATGACAGGTCTTATGCAGTGTTGGGGAAGGGAAAATTTCCCCTGTCCCTCTTAGTTCTTTTGACTAGTTGAATAATTAAGATGGCAGAAAGTAGATTAAGAAGAGAAAAACAAATTTAATTGTGTGTCTGGCAGGGAGCTCCATAAGAACATGAAGCCCACAGGCAGTCAGGCAATTGAGGCTTATATGCTATCCAGAGCTAAAGAAAAGAGGGGAGAGGGATGCCTGGGTGGCATAGTCGGTTAAGCATCTGACTCTTGGTTTCAGCTCAGGTCGTGATCTCAGGGTTGTGAGATCGAGCCCTGTGTCAGGCTCCGAGCGCAGAGTCTGCTTGAGATTCTCTCTCCCTCTCCCTTCCCCTCCTGCTTGCTTGTGTGCTCTCTCTCCCCTGCTTTCTCTCCCTCTCTAAAATAAATAAATAAATCTTTAAAAAAAAAAAAAAGGAGAGGGCCTGGAACTTCAAAGGGAAGGAGAACAATTCACAAGAAGTTGAAAAAGAATAAATGTTTGGCAAAAAAATATTTGCTGGGCCATCCAGAAATAATGGGACACAGAGAGTAATTTTAATAAACAGACTTTGCTAGGTCCCTCCCTGTCTACTACCCCTCGTTCATACTGTACTGTAGTTATCTATGGTGTTAGCGCCCATATTGTAGCAGGTCTTCTATGTAAATTCTTTTAGGCAGTTAGGGGAAGGTCAAAGGTTCTTTCTGAGCCTTCTATTTCTTAAAAATATTCAGCCTAAAATAATCCAAATGCCAAGGAGACAAATTTGGGAGTGGCAAATTTTGCTCTCCTACAGTAGCTATGAGTTCTTGGGCAGGCAACATTTAATGGGGACATAATTCTGTGATAGGAAGTGGTCCATAAAGTTGCCTCATGTTGGAGTACCTTTTCTGGACTTGCAAACACTCCAGAGGGTATGGTCATGACATGGGGAAGGATGACCAGAAGCCCCAGCCAGAGTGTGGATACCATCCTCTAGACCCGCTGAAATGGCCACTTCAGCTTGCCTTTTCTGTCTGTTGGAACCTAAAACTGACAGAGCTTTTTTAGTATTTCAGTCATTTTAATGTCTTTTTCTGCTATTGTCTTAGGCAGTTTGTAGAAGTGAACTTCTTATAATTTTTTACTTTATAATCATCAGAGTCCATATAAAAGAAATATTTCCACAGCTATATTGCATGAGTCTGAGCTTACCTTTATCTTAAAGGCTAATATTTTTAGATAGTTTAAATCATGACACACACAAATAAAGAATGAACACGTGTCAGATTTCACTTAACTCATTAATTCATGAGAAAGTCAAAAAGATGTTACAACTGGTTTCAAAGGCAAATCCAGAACAGACAATTATATAAGCAATCAGGAATACTGAAATAAATACATGAAAAACTAGTGAGTATCCACCAGGGCAATAATCAACTGCATTCAAGTAGACACAATTTGTTCGTATTTCTATGGATAAGAATCACTTGCATTGTCATTAGTTTTCTACAACTTACGAAACTGTGAAATAGCTCAAGGACAATGACAGATGGGGATGACCCCTAGACAGGACACCCAATAATTTTGCCCATTTCAAAATCTTTTACATTTCTAATTGGAGTCTGTGTCTGCTACCTTAGCTGCAAGGTTTGTTTCACTCTAGCTATGTGCTACTAGGCAACACTGGTGCCCAGTGGGGAAGCTGCCCTTATGCAAAATTTTATTGCCATTACCCTTAGATAATCAACTATTCCATGGGTGATCGGGAGAGGAAATAAAAGAGGTTGGCTTCTTGGGTGATTTCCCTTCGTGGCAGCGAAATACCTGAGCATTCACCCGGGCTCCAGAGAAATGGGAGACGAAATCTGAAATGTGTCCCTCTGATCCTCTTGTTCAAACAGCCCCAGGGTTAGGTAGGGTCTCTTTTGGTGGAGTGAGACTATGACATCAAGGTGATCTATGAGACTGAAACAGAGGGTGACTGCAAGGGGAAATCCACCAGATTCACACCATTTCAATGCACAATTTTTACAGCCTAAACAATTTAAATACTTTAAACATTTAAATCACTCCTGCCAGTATAAGCTTCACTGGGATTGTAACATCATCCAATTTTAACCACTACATTAAAAGTATCTTCAAACAGTCCTACCAATGCTCAATTTAAATCATCTTGTGAAAATAATGGGTTCACAGAAGTACTCAGCCCTAGTAAGTGGTCTCTGGAAACCATCAAAGGAGGAAGTGTTATGAAATTTCCTGTCAGCTCCAGCGAAGCAGCCCCAGGGGATTTCCCAGCCAGGCTGGTAATACCAGACCTCTTGGACGGGGGCAAAGTCCTCAAAAAGTACACTAGGTATTTGTTTTGGAGATAACCTGGATACACATTAGGAATTTCTTTCTAATTAGTTCAAGTCTAGCTTGATGAAATAAAACACACCTGTATACTTCACTTGAAGGTGAGTTATTCTCCAAGAAAAAGGTGGGGCAAGGAAGAACTATTTTATCGCTCTGACACCAAGAAATCCACTTTACCAGGAAGATGCAGGCTTAGTGGAGCAGAACAAAGACTTGGGTGGAGACATTAGACAACTTCTCAGCAACCTGTGAGTCAGGCCATTACTAAGCAGTTTCGGGATTTTGTTTGAAGGGAATTCCTAGGACTCCAACCGAGCTCAAGATTCTTATGGTTTCACAGAAATGGCACTCCAGAAGCAGAAACATAAGCATGTGACTCAGGACTTTCCAACCCTCTGGTTCTTGCTATCTACTAATATAATTATAAAGTGTATGTTAGGCTGTACATTTGTATTCTCTCGCATGTGGTTTGGTTCTCAAACTAATTCGAGGGCTCAATAAGCCATGCGACCCTGGGCAAGTTTCCTCTTGACTCTATATACCAATGAACTCATCTGTGCACTAGGAATAGGGAAACCAGATGGTCTCACAAGTCCTTCTGCCTCTACACGTACATTTGAAATTCTCTAAATTAAGTCAGAGTTCCTTTGGAAAGCTTGTCAACAGTCCTGTGCCTGGCTGAGCCCTTGGAAGATGATGGCATTGTACTCGATCCAATTACCCACTTAAAATGATCTATTACTTATATAATTATTTATTCAGGGTCTGGTCTCCCTTGCTAGACATTAAAGTCGAGGAGTTAATATCTTTCTTACATAGCACTATATCCCCAGCACCTAACACAGGGCCTGGTACATTCTAAGCACCTAGTAAATATTTGTTGAACAAATGAGTGAGGGCACCAGGGATTTGGATTCTGATGTCCTCCACAATGGCAGTGAGGAACTGGGCAAGCTGACAAGGGTGGGGTTGGGCAAGCTTCCTGAGCTGCTCTGACCTCAAAGGCAGGAGAAGCTTTCAGATGACTGTATGAGACCTCTTCTGATGGCTGAGGCTGCAAAATCGGCAGTCATCAATCCCTAAAACCTGCCTTGCCATGAGGTCACAGTCTGGGATGGACAGAAGGGTACATCAGTCATGCAGCTCTAGGCTCTTGAGTGGGCTTTTCCTGCAGAGATTCTGGGTGGGCCCAGGATTTAGATGCCTGCCTCTCATTTCTCCACTCTGGCTCAGGCCTGCCCGACCAACCCTGACTCCCGGGGTTCACCCTTTCTCTGCCCAGTGCTGGGTGTATTCAGTCCCATCCCAGTGCAGCTCAGGGAGTCAGAGCCCCCACAAGGGCACACAGTCCAGGGGACACCTGGGCTCCACAGCCCGAGTTCCTCACACCACCAGTGACCCCTTCCTGGCATGGGGTTTTGTCCACCTTGAGGAGTATGGTGAGACCAAGCCATGGCCCAGAGGAGTAAATTTTCAATACTTTGCACAAAGGCAGCTCACCAGAAGCATCCTTTTGTTTTCTTTTAACTCTAAGAGCTAAATGTCCTGCAGACACCGGTCAGTCACTATATATTACATAAAAGTGCAGGATTTGATCTTTATATGAAGTGCAGAAGACTTGCTCTGTTGACCTCTGTGGTTGGGTCATCAGTCCATTGGCATGGTTAAAGTCTCTTCTTCCAGGCTCAGCCCAGGGCCGAGGGGAAGCTGAGAGAAGGTCTGTGAAGGCTCCTTTCCCCTCTGTGTCTTGCGACAGCGCTGTGCCCAAAGGCTCAGAGGAGAACTGGGCCAGTATGAATATATATGTCCCTCTCACCAGCCCACAAAGCAAGATATTTTCATCTAACATCAAGTTAAACTTAATAACAGTTGAAGCTTAAAAGCCTCCCTTATGGTCTCCACCAGCATTTTGTTTCACTCTCAAAATCTGTGATCTCTACTAGAGATTGCTAAATATAACACTCAGAATGTAGAGTAGCAGCAACTGGGGGCACACTGGGATTGGGTGGGGGTCGGATGGCAGAGACAGGGCTCGGCTGCCTTTTGACAGGTTCACTGTGTGTCCATAGGCCGAGATGCTTCCCAGGACGAGACTGATTAGCATGTGCTCATCCATAAACACTGTCCATAGATTAGGATCAAAGGCAGTGTGCACTTACACAAAGAAGTGTGAACATGAAAGCATTTTCTTTCTTCCTTTTACTGAATCTCTTCTTAGACTCATAATCCTCAACCCTGGGGGAGGTCTGACGAGGTCAGCAGTTGACACACATCTCCTGGATGGGATGGAAATGAACAAAATGCATCTGTTTTGCAAGCTGCTGAACAGATGACTTGTGATTTTAATATGTATCTGAAATTTGCATTGAAAAATTTTTATTCAGAACCTACAGGGAAAGGAGAAAAATGGATTTTAAATGCACGTGTGGGTGCATGCATGCGCGCGTGCGCATTCACACTCGCACGCAAACTCTAGAAAGGATGAGGGAGGGCAAAAGGACAAACGATGGCAAGGGCTTCTCTTTTAATAATAAGCCACAGAAATGGAGATGATTTGGTCTGGGAAGCCTTACTGTACTTCTGCAAAGTCATTTGTATATGCGCGGATTTGCATCCTGCTGGGGCCACTGGGTCCCTGCGCCGCGGTCCCCCAGGCCTCTTCTGCTCTGCCTTCTTCCCACTAGGATGATGCTAATAATTAAGCTCGTGGGGAAACACTGAGAACAAAAGACGCAGTGACGGGCGCTCAAAGTCACCTCTTCCTTTTAACTCTGTAAAGATCTGGGGACAGATCTGCCCTGTCAGCTTCTCAGGAGAAGAGTCAGACATTATTTTCTCTCCTCTAAAAAGGAAACCCATTCAAGGGATTATGAATGTTACTGTGTGCCTCCGTCCGAAGTTTAAATCTTTGCAAGCGTGCAGTTATTAAGATGCCAAGTGGCCTCATTTAATTACAACCTTTATTATGGTATTGAATACTCTAAATGCACTATTTATCACACCTGAAGAGATGAGCCATTCTACCTTAATGGACCTCTCTCAGTGGGCCATCTATTTGAAATTTTTTTTTTTTTTTTTTTTTTTTTTAATTTTTTTTTTTTTTTTTTTGACAGAGAGACACAGTGAGAGGGGGAACACAAGCAGAAGGAGTGGGAGAGGGAGAAGCAGGCTTCCTGCTGAGCAGGGAGCCCGATGCGGGGCTCGATCCCAGGACCCCGGGATCACGACCCGAGCCGAAGGCAGACGCTTAACGACTGAGCCACCCAGGCGCCCCTCAGTGGGCCATCTATTGATTATCTTCTCTACTGAATTAATTCCTAGTAATCGCCTAGTGAATAGTCATTAAACGGAGCGCCTCCTGCAAGCGCAAGGCTGGGGCTGGGGCTGGGGCCTGCGTTGGGCCTTTCAGATCGTGAGCAGCTTTTGCCCCCTCGCCACAATTTGAGTCGGTGAACAAGCTGGTGTCTTCACTGTAGAAAGGTTTTATTTACAGGGGGCTGGCACAGGACAATTCCGATCTTTCCTTAAGAGTTTCTTCTAAGGTGCCTGTGTGGCTCAGCCGGTTAAGCTTCTACCTCCAGCTCAGGTCATGATCTCGGGGTCCTGGGATGGAAACCCGCATGGGGCTCCCTGCTCGGTGGGGAGCCTGCTTCTCCCTCTCCTCCTGCTGCTCCCCCTGCTTGTAAATAAAATCTTAAAAAAAAAAAAAAAAAAAAAAAAGTTTCTTCCAACTGAGCCAATGGCATTTGAAGACCCCTTCCCACATCGAAACACTGGTCTGTTGAAGAAAGTCCAGCCTCAGAGGAGGTGGTGCTCTAGGAGTTTCTTGGGTGGTCTGGCTGCTGAGTGGCCTCCTTCCACCGAATTGGAGGCAGTTGTCCAAGGAGTTCATCCTTCATGTCTCTGACTTCAAAGAATGTTTTACTGGCCCAATATTTGGATGAAGTATGTGGGGTTCAGAGGTCGTCCAGGCAAATAATAGTGGGTAGGTGGTTGCTCTGCCTGATTTCAAGGAGACGTTTAGAAAGCGTGCACGCTGGTTAGAGGGACAGGGAGTCGAAATGAGAGGGGGTGGAATCCCTGGGTGGAAGAAGGAGGTCCCTGTAAACCCAGCATCTCCCAGGTGACCTCTGCTCTCTTGTCCTCTTACAAATCCCACTTAGGGATCACTTACAGCACTAGGTAGAGCCCTCAGTCACAGGTGTCTCAGCCTTTTACCAATCAACTGTCTCCTCAAATTCAATTCCACAGCTGTACCCAGTGGGTTGTGTGGAGGTATGTTTGCAAAGCCAAAGAGTGGCCAGTCTGGCTAGGCTTCTCGAACATCCCTTTCCTGTTCCAGACCAGACCCAGGTAGTGTGCTCCCTTCCTTGACCTCTTCTTCTAGAACCAAGCCACACAAGGTGGCAGGATGGGTGGAGCCTATAGTCAAAGATCAGGGCTTGGCTCTCCATTTTGCGATGTTTCTAGACAATCCTCCACGTCATGGTTCTGGTCTACCAGGCCATGCACAGCCTAACACAAAAGTCAATGGAGTTAGATTTGGCCACCCTAGAATGTCTCTAAGTTTGCATTTATGACCTCCAGTCTCCCTCCGTGCATTCTTTTCTCCCTGTGTGGTATCTAATAATAATAGCGACAATAATGATAATTAAAATAATAATACCTATCATTTATTAAATGCTTAAGAATCAAGCACTACGCTTAGAGGATTACATATGTTATCTTGCATAATCCTGACAACAGCCTAATGAGTTAAGCATGATAACCTCATTACTAATGAGAGTCTATGTTTATCAGCCCTAACTGCATATGGTAAGCACTCAGGAGTTTTTGTAAAATGTGGCCCTGTGGAGACTGTTTTAGTTGCCCTGGTGGGGGAGCCTGAGGACTAATGGTTCTTGACAGTGGCTATGCATTGAAATCACCTGGAGAGCTTTAAAAACATACTGATCATTGGTCCCACCCCTACAGATTCTGATTTGGTTGGTCTGGCATGATGCCTAGGTATTGGGATTTTAAAAGTTTCCCCAGGTGAATTTAATGTACAGTTAAGGCTGAGATCCCCTGTGCTGGGTTGAATATTTTGCCCAAGATCTTCAGAAGTTGGGGATTGAAGGGGCTCCTGGGTGGCTCATTCGGTTAAGCCTCTGACTCTTGATTTCCGCTCAGGTCATGATCTCAGGGTCGTGAGATTGAGCCCTGTGTCGGGCTCTGTGCTCAGTGGGAGTCTGCTTGAGATTCTCTCTCTCCCCCTCCTCTCTGCACCTCCCTGCCCCTCACCAAAATAAATAGATCTTAAAAAAAAAAAAGAAGTTGGGGACTGAAGTTGGAACTTGAACTGGCTGACCCCAATTTGCTCCCGAGGGTTACACCTCTTCCTTTCATGGACCATTCCAACATCCAGTAGGGAGCAATTTGTTATTTATACCTCCAGATGAATGTTTTCCAGAAGCAGTTTAAACCTCCCTTTATCTATCTGAAGAAGGGAAAGAACCACATTCCACGAGAAGCGTTTTAAGATCCTGGGAGCAGGTGGAAGCATTTTGGAGGTTTTGGGACACAGGAGTCCTGTCTACTAACTCTCCCACTCCATATTTATGCATATCACTGAGGTCATGAATCTAAAGGCTTGGGTGTCCCATGGCTGCTAGGACCAGAGCAGAGACTCAGTGTGCCCTGAGCCCACATTCTCCTCATCTCATTCCAACATCATTGTTGCTCTCACTTTGCAACTTAATCCTTACTCAAGGAGGAAAAAAAAATTAATTTAATTATAGTAGAGTTGCACTTTCAAAAAAGGTAAAAACACCCCAGTCTGTGTTTGCTCTTTTGAAGACTCCCCAGCTGGGTGTGGATCTCCACTATCCCTTTAGTTCTAAAATTTAGCCTCTGGCGATAGCTACCTTGGCCATGCCAGGGGCTCTCCCAGCTGGGGCTGGGCTGCCCATCTTCTCCCAAGTTCTGAGTGGAGGGGGGCAGGCAGGCCTTTCCCAGCCCAAGAAATCACCATGAAGTTGAAGGCTTACAACTGTGCTTCATTGGTGTTATTTCTAGCGCCAAATGTAGGCTCCCTGCCCCAGTGTGGTTGCCATCATGGGTTTCTGGGAGTTCCCAGGGGGTGCCCTGCACTTGTTTTTCTTCTTCTTGGTGGACCCCAGGTAGCCCTGTGAGGTGGTGGGGAGAAGGAGGCATAGGCCAGTGTCGCACTTTGATAAGAGGGCCCCAACTGGGTACAGCTCAAGCCAGGAGCTCTTTCCAGTGGCTTTCCACCTCATGTGGAGTAAAGCCTAAGTCTTCACAACGGCTTTACAGTCTTATAAAATCTGGCCCCTTGGGACCTTTCTGTATAATTTGTCTGCTATTTTCTTCCACTCTGGTGACATGGTCTTTGTACTTCTTACTTCCTTTGCCCGGAATGCTAGTCCCCAAAATATATGCATTACTCACTGCCTGTTGAGCTTTACTCAGATCATTAATTCAATGACTTTGCATTGCATTGAGTTCTAAATCCAGGTATTTGACGTAAGCCTTTGTTTCTCATTAATCAGTTAAACCTATATATAAAAGACAGGGGGAAATTGGCCAAAATCTGCACAGGCAACTTTCCTTCACCCACTTTTTTAAAAAAGAAGCCATCTGTCATTGAGATCTGACATGAGTGCTCACACACACACACACACACACACTTTTGTATCTGAGCACATGTGGGCTATATATTATGGCATATGGAAGAAATCTGTCTACTTGCTAATAAGAATATCTCAAAGGAATATCTAGATGAACCCTGGGCAAGTTCTGACAACCATTTATGACCACCGAGAATCAACTGAAGTGGGAATTTAGTTTGAAAAATGGCTATTAGTAATGAAAATGTCAAGGGAACTCTGACTTTCTGTAACTAGAGTAGATGGATTCACCTTTTTACAAAGCTTCAGCATGTAAAACAGGCTCTGATATTTCACCAGGATAAAAACCTGTTCAAGGCTATGGCTGGAAGCCCATGGTAGCAGTAGCTCAGAGAGCAATTTAATGGTTTTTAAATTATGGTTTTGGGTGCCTCAAATTATTCTTAGATCCTGGACAGAGCCTGCCTGACCACTTGAATATACTCAATTTTCAAGTGGGACAATTTCACAGGTTGGCTGTAACATGGAGATAAAATATTCATATACATGTGAAGTACGCATTTCTGTGCCATCTCAACTTGTGACTGTCTATATAATATATGGTATATCTACGATTAAGCAAGAAAAAATTTAGAAAATACTAACTCAGCGCCAGCTTGAATTATAGACTCCAAGTAGAGACAGAGTTTAAAACTCAAAACAAAGGATCCTGGACCCAACCCACTTTTTACTCAGTAGTCGAATATTCCTGTATGTTTCCTTAATTATTTATATCCCCTCAACATCTACACCCTGACATGTCTTCAGAAATTGGCGCCAGAATTTGAATCTATGATGGTTTACTTTCATGTACCTGGTGAAACAAAACAAAACAAAACAGTTGTGTATTAGGATAGCCCGAGGCAATGAATAAACACTTGAGTTAGCTTATCCTCACACACTGGTACCCCACGGTCACTCAGGTATTTAATCATTCTTACAAAACTGCACATTCAAGAGGAGGAAAATGTAAAAGGTTTCCACATTTGTTTCATATCCTAACTACTGCACATCTGATGTCCTTTTCTGATATAGGAGTCATGCTACCAACAAAGATTTCTTTGAGAAAGAAGTCATACTGTCCTCTTTTGGATAAACTCTACTAAATGAAAGGGCTAGCTGCTTGCCTCTGAAGCAAAGAAATTTAAATTGTAGTTATTTTTCTATTCTCATCTAATGATATCTCATCTCTTTTTTCCCCTTTATTTTTGGATTTTCCTTATCTCTTCCAAATAGGGGTAAAAACTGGGGAGGCTTGAAGTAACCTGGGAAATCAAAGGTACTGAAAATCTGAAACTTGAAAGGAGATTCTCCATGTAAATACTCCTTTTAGTTTATTTCTAAATCATCTCTATGTACTTCTGTTTGCTTTTCTTTCAAATGTAGTTAGCGTCATCTCATTTTTGTCGCCTACTGTGTGGTTTGCCCACTGCTAGTCGTGGGAGACGTTCCAAAAACACAGACTGGACCCCAGCCCCAAAAGGACTCATCATGATGTGGGGACATACATGTAAGTGATTATTACAACATGACCAATCACTGAAGACACACATACACATGATTAAAACTCACTTGTATTCCCATAACATTAAATATATAGTAAGAGGTAAAATGACAATTTCAACCTCCTACTAAAAATAAAGAATCCTCAGTGATTCCAGACTTTTTCCTACACATATATAAATAAAGCTATGTATTTGTGTAAGGGGGTCCCCAAGAGCACCCCCAAGTTCTATGATTTACCAGGAGGACTCACGGGACTTAGCATAAAATCATATTCACAAGATTTATTTACAGTGAAAAGATTTAGAGCAAGATCAACACAGGGAGAAGGCACACAGGGCAAACTCTGAGAGAAGCCAGGCACAAGCTTCCCGGGGTCTCTCCCAGTGTGCTCACATAGGACATGCTTAATTCCACCAGCGAGGAGTTATGATGGCACGTGTGAAATGTTGTCTGCGGGGGAAGCTCTTTAGAGACTCAGTGTCTGGGGTTTTTATGGGCCTGGTCACACAGGTAGCCTCTAACTGATACATAACACAATTTCTGACTCCCAGAAGGAAAGCAGGAGTTCAGTATAAACCACGTTGGTTGTATAAGCAGTTTAGGCATAGGAAGCTGCTTTTATGAGTTGGGAATAGCAGGAACCCTCCTGAATTCCAAGTTTCCAGATGCCAGCCAAGGCCCAACCTGATAAGCAGAACTTTCAGAGGATTATAGTCAGGCCTGTTTTGTTAACTCTTTCCTCCACAATTTGTATTTACACTTTGTACAAAATGCTCAATCTCTCTATGTTCTACTGTCTTTCATCTGCAGCTTTTCTTTTGAAGATAATACTGTTGTGGACACCTTCCTATACTAGTTCATGTAGGCCTACCTACTTTTTTGTCATAGTATTCCATTTTAGAGACAATTTCTTTAATTCTTACATAGGTTGATATTTGGTTTGTTTGCAATTCTTTTTTTTGGAGGGGTGAGAGAGAGAGCTTGAGTGAGAGAGGGGCAGAGAGAGAGCTAGAGAGAGAGAATCCCAAGCAGGCTCCACACCCAGCGCGGAGCCTGATGAGGGGCTCAATCTCACGACCCTGAGATCATGACCTGACCTGAAATCAAGAGTCGGGCGTTCAACTGACTGAGCCACCTGGGCGCCCCTGTTTGCAATTCTTAATATTACAAATTATGATGCAACATCATTGTTCATATATTTTTCATATATTCATGCCTATTGTTTCTGTTACATGGACTTCTAATTGCTGTTACCTATGTTTCTAGAAATGTTATTCCTGATGTCAAAGGAAGATCACTGTGTTGGAATGTTAGTGGATGTATTAAAATGAAGAGAGTTTGTTGGAAAGAGGGCTATTAAAAAATCCAGGTACAGTTAATCAGAGCTGGAACTCAACTGCTCAACTGTGGCAGGGAGTTTGGAGAGGACAGAAATGTTGTACTTTTAGTTCAAAGGCGATACAACAGCCCCTGACTGTGGATGGCTAGTGAGGCTTGAGCTAGGAGTGGTAAAGATGACTTCCAGTTATATGATCTGGTGGACAGCTACTAGGTGGTATGCAAGGAGAGCAATTAGAAAGCAACTATAATAATTCAGGGAAGAAATGATGGGGGCTCAGATTTCCAAGTGTTCATTCATTTGTACATATCAAACATCTGCTAAGTATCAGCCACTCCATTAGCTGTTAGCATCAGTGCATTTTTTTTTTTTTGGTCAAAAACATTGAGATAGAAACTTGATGCAATCAATATAGATTCCAATAAATTTGGCCATTAATTAACTTCATTGCTATTCTTTTGTGGATGGCACAAAGCTTAACAAAAGCTCTAGAGAGTAATGGTGAATCACGACCCAGATGCTTGAATACATTGCACACGCTTTAGCGTAAAAATATGAAGAGGGAGGGGAAAAGGAATTATGAAAGCAAATAAGATCCCTTTTGTGTCTAGGTTTGTAGACAGACGCTCTCCCACACGCCTAATTCAGACAAATGTCCTTAGCAAACAGGAGCATGTGATCCACCCCCTCACTGCGCCCAGAGTACATTCTATCCTGCACAGTTCTGAGTATCACTTGTGTGGGCATCAAGTGTGATGTGAAAGAGAGAGACCAGTAAGCAGTTCTTTTTATTCTTTTCACTGATTTGCTGTTCCCTTCATATTTGCCCCTCCTCCCTAGTCCATGAGACTAAAATGCAACTTCCTATTGTCTGAAGACCAGACACATATAAATTGAAATTTGAATGACAGGGGGAATTTTATTTTTATAGGGTTTTATGCTTCCTTCAATAGAACTTGACGTGCTCTTATGCATTTTGTTTCACAACTTGTTTGAATTTATATTGGAATCTGCTTTCTGATTAAGTTTATTTGACTAGTCAGAAAAGTCCCATCTGCATTCATTTGCACTCAGTATATATATATGTAAGGAATGTGATCTCACACATTCTTTAAAAAATTGTTTTTCATAGTCTCTGAAGCTCATGTGGGGAGAGGGGTCCACTTTCTTTTCTTTCTGCAGACATAAGTCTCTTTATTCTCCTTTAAAATTCCTGTAAAAAGCCGAGTTACATTCTTCAAGGAAAATATACAAATGGCTAATAAGCACATGAACAGATGTTCAGCATCACTAATCATTAGGGAAATGCAAGTCAAAAGCACAATGAGATACCACTTCACATCCAATAGGATAGCTATTATTTTTTAAAAAATATAGAAAATAACATGTTAGCAAGGATGTAGAGAAGTTGGAAACTTTGTGCATTGCTGGTGGGAATGTAAAATGTTGCAGGTGCTATGGAAAACAGTGTGGCAGTTCTTCAAAAAAAAATTTAAGTCTAGAATAACCACGTGACCCAACAAGTCTACTTTTAGGTAGAATTTTTCTACCCAAAGAATTGGAAGCAGATTGAAGAGACATTTGTACATCAATGTTCACAGCAGCATTATTTGAAATAGCCAAAGATGGAAGCAACCAAGTGTCCATTGACAAATGTGTAGATAAACAGAATGTGGTTCACACATATAATGGAATATTATTCAGCCTTAACAAGGAAGACATTGTGTTAAGTGACAAAAGCCAGATACAAAAGAGCAAATATTATGATTCAACTTGTATGTGGTTCCTGGGGTAGTAAAATTCATACAGACAGAAAGTAGAATAGTGACAGCCAGGGCCTGGGAGAGGGGGAAATGGAGAGTCATTGTATGATATAGGATGGAGTTTCAGTTTGGTAAGATGTACAAGTTCTGGAGATGGATGGCAGTGAAGCTTGTCACAACCATGTGAATGTATTTAATGCCACTGAACTATGCACTTGAAAATGGCTGAAATGGGACATTGTGTGTTATGTATATTTTACCACAATTTAAAAAATGAAAAAAAAGGCCAAGTGGTAGTCAGGACTATCTGGGCAAACATATACTTTTCCCCAGTGGTACTTTATCCTCATTCTGAGGGATTTTCTCTCTTTTCCCTGTCTTTCGCCCAGCTTCCTCTCTCTGCCTTTGTGTTGTTTGCACTCTTTTCCGTCATCCTCAGTTACAAAACTTTCTCTACTGACAGATTCTAATACAATCAATGATCCCCTGAACGTATTTGAGCCAAAAGGATAGCTTTCCCTGGCATATTTTCATTTTAAGGCTTATCTCTAAACGAACATGTTAGGTGGTATTTTCTGTAGAGAAAGCCTTCTGGGGGCCCTAACATCTCCATTCTTTGGCACCTGTGCCCCTGCAGAGGACTGATGTTCTGGTGACAGATTCGGTCAAGGAAATGGAAGTCATTGTCGGTATTTCGAGCAAAGAGGGATTTCATACAGGGAGTAAAGTGGCCAAGTTGTTGGAAGGGAAGGAGCCAAAGTGAGGATGGGAGGAGTCCCGTTCCCCAGAGGCCCAGCCCTGCAGTCAGCCCGCCAGCCCCACAGCGCCCAGGCCCCCGGGCCTCGCACCCCTACTGCCTACAACCACCGCTGCCCCCACGGGATCCCTCTGCTGTCCCAGCCGCCTCCACTACTGATATTAGACTGCTGCCACGAAAGCTGGAGCCAAAAAAAGAACCCCTGCTCTCATGCCCGTGTCTCCCACGGGTGGCTTCTAAACTGGAACCACGCTAACAGGGAAGTCTGAGAAATAGTTCGCAGGTTTCTAGCCTTGTGGTTTGGGGAGCATAGAAAGGTAGGTCCCGAGCACAGCAGGCAAGACCCGGCACAGATGTGGGACTGTGTGAACTGAGCACCTTCACTTGAACCGGCTGAGCCCTGCATGATGAGGTAGCCTCAGGCTCCAGAAGGATCAAGTCTCCCCAGGTCAGACAGACCGGTCTTACTGCCCTTAGATCTTGGGTGGTGATAGCAACAGCCATTTGCCAAGCCCCTTCAGGAAGCCAAGGGCTTTGTGAACTGTCTTAAGCCTCTCATCAACAAGCCTGTGAGGTAGCTTTCCTCACTTCCATTCTACAGATGAAGAAACTGGAGTGGGGGCCGGGGGTGGGGGCCAGTGCAGATTACACAGCCAACGAATGGGGGAGCTGGACTCAAACGCAGGTGGGAGCGACTCCTCTCACGGTGAACTCTTGGAGCTGCCATTTCCGTCTCCCAGGCTTGCTGGGGATTTGATGAGATGCTGGATGTACATCTCCTGTTTTATGTGTCCATTCCTTATACGTGGGCATGTGGCCTTCATGTCTCTCCATTGGTCCTGTGTCAGCGAGCACTTCCATGGAGAGCAAGCGTAGTGTGGTCTCCTCGGTGCTGAAACTCCCCACCAGGATCTGCACAGAGTGCGTGCTGGTCGATACCGTGGCCTCCTGATTCTGGCAAATGGACCTTGTCTTGGACCAAAGAGGGATGTCAAAAGACTTAAAGTTGTTTTTGCTGCTGGGTAACTTTTTCCTATTCTGCCTGTACTAGTTTCCAATGGCTACTGTCATAGATTACCTCAAACTTGGTGACTTAAAACAATACAAATGGATTCTCTCACAGTTCTGGAGGCCCGGAGTCTGAAGTCAAGGTGGCGGCAGGGTCAAGCTCCCTCCAGAAGCTCTAGGGGAAAATTGTTCCTTGCCTCTTCCAGGTTTGGTAGCTTCAGGCCTCCCTTTGCTGAAAGCTGTGTGACTCCAATCTCTACCACCACCTTCACATCGACTTCTCTTCTGCATGTCTCTTTAATCTCTCTTGGCCTCCCTCTCGTGATTGCATTTAACCCCCCCTCCCCGCCCCCAGACAATCCAGGATGATGATCTCCTCATCTCAAGATCCTTGACTTAGTCATGTCCACAAAGACCCTTTCCCCAAATGAGGTACTATGCTCATGTTCCAGGAATTGGGATGTGACCATATGTTTGAGGATACCATTCAGCCCCCTATAACCTCCCAAGGGAGGAAGGAAAAGCAAAGAGATGTTTTCTGCTTCCTCCTCTCAGGAGCACACTTTTGACCTGGGCTTTTGTCCTTCATTCCAGAGCATCTTTCCCAGTACCTTTCAGCCAGCACCACCAAAAAGTCTGAAATCTTGGCGCACACACTAAATAGATGGATATTCGCAATTGCAGCTCTGTGTTCTTCTTTGGTTGGGCAGGTAATAGACTCAGTCAGGCCTTATTTCTAGTTCAGGCCAAACAACACTCCCATCAACTTCATTGTCAAAAATTCCTCCATGGTTCTGACTTCAAAGAAACTACTTAAATTAGGCTTCCCCCTTTCTGGTACTCTGCCCTGCAAAAAAACACAAGAGAGTCTTTTCCAACTAATTTATTCCTCTCTGGTTTCTTTTTCCTGGACTTTATTTCACTAAAAATTTCCTCAGTACGCCTCGATTTCTGAATTGTGTCACATAAATCCCTTGCATGGGATTAACATCCAAACTTTCTATTTCCTTCCTCCCAGATCTCCATGCCTTGCCCTGCCCCCCAACATTCGCTACATTTTTCACTTGGTGCTGGTTTCCCAGGCTGTCATTAATAAAAGCATAAAACACAAACATCAGACAACTCGGTGATATGCTCCTAGCCCAGGAAGAAAGGAGGTGATTCCTCCTAATTCCCACACAGGATTTGGGAGGGGGGAAGGTCTGCACTCTTTGAAATCTCAGTGGAAAGACAGCTGGCAGGCTTGGCTCTCTGCTCTCACCACCTGGACGGAGCAAAGGACAGGAGTCAGTTGGCTTACCTCTCCCTCCCTCCACAATCAACCCCACAGAGGGAGAGGTAAGCCAACTGACTCAAGACTTGCAGGTTCTCACGAGTTGGCTCCCAAGCTGAAGCAGGGGTTCCTTCCTCTGTTCACCATTTGGTAGACGTTGTCCTTCACTTTATACTGGGGACCTGGTCTTCTGATTCTCATCCAGCCTTTGAACACCACTGGAAGAACTTCTGTTCGTTCGTATAGTGCTTCTAATTTTGTAGGACTTTGCACAGAGATCCTTATTTGATCCTGACAGCAAGCCAGTGAAGCAGTTAGCTGGACATTGCTGCCCTCACTTTACAGACTAAGAGAGTGTGGTTATGTGACTCGTACCAGCTCACCAACCTATAAATGACAAAGTGGCCTGTAAGTGGGAGCCCAGACTAGGAACTCTGGTTAGGAAAAGGCAGTTTGCTTTCCGCTCCTGGCCTTTCCCTCTTATTCTTTTTCTTCCTCTCTTTTTCCTTCTTTCTCTTTTCATCTTCTCTATGCCCTCTGACTCAGTTCCTTACCATTCATCTTCCTCTCTATTCTGATTATTTCTGCCATTCTCCTAGACCTGAGTTTCTATACTACTCTACTACTGTGTGATATATATATATATATATATATATATATATATATATATATTGCAGAGAGAGAGAGAGAGAGAGAGAGAGAGAAATGAATAATCTGGCACTTGGTTGGTAGTCAGCAGACATTTCCTTTCTCCACATTTTCAATCGTGTGGACACATGGCTAAGACTGTACACTTTTGTCCCCCATTCACCTGTGTCATCCTTATCATAGAGCTGTTGGATTTGATTTAACAGGAGACCCTGGCTGTGCATCTGTGACTATGAGCCGTGGCCAAATGAGAATCGCCTGATAGATGTGGCTGGAGTGATTAATAACAGCCTGTCTCCAGAGCTCTGAGAGTGATGACTGAGACACATTGCTCTGAATCCACTTCTAATTCTGTATTGTCACGGGCGTCTGTTTGGCCAAGTGGAGGCCCTGTGTCTGCAGCATATCATCTGTCTGCAAGCTCTGGATTTCCTGGGTCACCAAGGAAGTGGTATTTCTCCAGAGAAGAGTGTGAACACAGGGTGTGTGTGCAGCCGGACTTTCATCCCTGACTGGTCTCCTTGCCAGACAGTGTGAGCCAGAGAAGGCACAGCAGAGCCACGCCTGTCCAGGCTTCGCCCCCGTTCCTGCAATGTCATTCATTATCTTATGCTTTCCCAGTGAGAAATTCATCATGAGGACAGCATGCCTAAGAATGGAAGAGCCCAGAGATATGACTCGTTTTCAAATGTTCTAGGACTGATCTTTACCCATCTTCTGCAAATGAGCTAGCATTATTTTGCAAAACCAGGTACTTACCTGCTTCTCTTCTGCAGATCTCTAACTGCCTTAGCATAAGGAGATTTAAACAGAAAAAATCTTGGGCTATGTCATCGTTACCTACTAAAGTTAGGCTTTTCTTCCCCCACCTACATGTCTTGAATGTTGTCAGGCTGGAAATAAATCTTGAGGCAGAGCATTCACTGATTCCATTCAAGGGAAAACAACAGTGAATATGTCTTCTTCTTTCACAAGCCTGTTGTTGATCTCTTAACAGTACTTCCGGGGCTGTGATCAGCCAGGAATCAGGAAGCTGGAGTCCCGGTCAGCTGGGCCAGGGTCCCTGATCTCAGCCTCACTCTGGAGTTGGAGAAAACCCGCAGTTCCTATTTGAAATTGGGTAGTTGGATGATGTTTTTCTTGGCTGCAACTCTAAAGGCTGGTGCCCAGAGCCAATCCTTGGCAAAAGAGAGAAGTACAAAGTTTGTTTCTCCCTCAGACACTCCCAGCCTCCCTCTTCTTCCCCTTTTCTTCTGTTCCTTTCCAAGTTCCCAGGACTTTGTTCCTCTTGCACCTCCTCCACATGTGGACCCTGAAGGGATCTGAGACACAGTTTCTATATGTGCAAGTGGATGATATTGTCCAGAGAAGTGCTTCACAACTTTAAATTGTGTACAGATCTCCCTCATCGTTAACGTGCGGGTTTGGGCTCAGCAGTTCGGGAGTGGACTCTGAGATTCTGCATTCTGACCAGCTCCTGATGATGCCGATGTGGCTGGTCTGTGGACCACACCATGAGTAACGTGTAGGAAAAAACCTCTAATCCTCCTCCTGTGTTTCTTCCTTGCTCTGACATGACTTCCACACCGACAACGCTTCTGACACCAGCTGTGTGGGTTTCCCCCACACCACCCCCGTGATTCTGTGACCCCAGCTGGGTGTCCTACAGTTCAACTCAATTCTGACACTGTCTACCTAAAGATAGTGTCAGATCCCCCAGGTTCAGAGCTCAGTCCCGCAAGACTGTCCTCTCTCCCCACTTGATGTGCCAATCACAAGTAGTGGGTTCCTAGGTTAGCCACAGCTTCTGTCCAACTTGGCTACAAACTAGAGATTCCCATGACCTCCTCCCCTTTGGATTCAACATTTTGCTAGAACAGCTCACAGAACTCAAGGAAACACTTACTTATGTTTACCAGTTTGTTAAATGTTATGCTAAAGGATATGGATGAACAGCCAGACGAAGAGATACATAGGGTGAGGTCTGGGAGTTTCTGGAGTGCAAGAGCTTCTGTCCCTAGGGAGTTGGGGTGTATCACCCTTCTGGTACATAGATGTGTTCACCCACTTGGAAGCTTTCTGAACCTCACACTATTGGGATTTTATGGAGGCTTCATTACATAGACATGATCAGTTATTAACTCCATTTCCAGCCCTCTCCCCCTTCTGAAGAATGGGGTATAGGACTGAAAATTCCAAGCTTCTGATCACACCTTGATCTTTCTGGTGACCAACTCCCATCTAGGAGCCCACCCAGAGTCACCTCACTAGAACAAGAGATGCTCCTCATGCTCTTATTACTTAGGGATTTATAAGGGTTTCAGGAGCCCTTGTCAGGAACTGGGGGCAGAGACCAGTATGTGTGTGTATATATATATCTCTTATTATTTCACAAGGAGCAAAGTCTTAAGCCAACCTATGGGGAGAGAATGGGAATGGAAAAGGTCTCTCCTTTTCCTTTCTGGTTTAGGGAAGTGTGTGTGTGTGTGTGTGTGTGTGTGTGTGTGTGTGTGTGTGTTCAGCTCTCATACTTCCTGGTCATTAGGTAAATCTTTGTGCTCTCTTTAGATCCTGCACAATGATTGGTTTGCTTGATCAAAATTTTAAAATTAATTGTTCAGGTCAGTTCTCATGGGTTCATACCCATGATAAATTTTCACTTTTAGAAATTTCTCTCAAAATACCTGATCTCTCATTTTGGTGAAAATCAATCAAATTTAAATTAAGTTCCTTACAAATTTTGTTTCTCGTGTGTGTTTTAGGGGCAAGAGTGAATAGGAAAGAGTCCTGAGATGGGGCCAGAAAAGATGGCCCAGCTATGTCTACGCCTTACCCACCGCTGCAAGCGAACTGCTGGGAGAAATGATTTGCCTGAGAAACTGAAGAGCCTGAAGACGGTAACTCATCTTAGAGGGCAGAACCCAGTCGATAAGCCAGACCCAGAACCAAAGGCTTAGTTCTCAGTAATACAGATGTGTCCTCATTCCAGCCTTCTACTGACTCAGTATTCAGGTCATTGGACAGAGAGGGCTGTGAGTAAATACAAAAAGCTGTTTTCATGAATTATTCTCTAAGAGATGAACTTGCGTAGGTACTCTTTTCACAGAATGGAGTGCATAAAGGAGGAAGTCAACCTCAAGGTGTCCCCATCTCCATGGCCCCAGCAGCGGTACTCCCCGAAGCTGAGCAATGCCTGCATAGACAGCAGCAATGCCTGTGGGAGTTGGGAGCACACTGCCTGGAGCCCAGGGGGTCAACAAGGACAGGAGGAGAGGGGAACAAAGTGGAGACAGCACAGTGGACCCATTGGGGAGATGAACAATTTCAGTCTTGATCATATGAGCAAAAAACTCTCTGAAGCCTCCCAAGAATATTAGGAAGAGATGCTGGTGACCAGGGATTTGGCTGGGGGCCAAGGCTCTGCCTTACCAATAGGAATAGAAGTCCAAGACCACTGACCAAATTTATTTAAAATCCCGCATGTTTAAGCCTCCACTGTGTGATCTATAAAACCACAACCTAAGACATAATGAGTGGTTGGGGTCTATACGCATGCTTTGGTCAGAGCAGCTCTGTTCTTTTTTATGGGGCATTCATATATGATTTCATTTGAGAAAAGAGTTCCTAAGCTCAATCACTGAACAGGATGCTCCCAAAGGGCCCGGCCAGCATAAAGACCCTACAGCTCTTCCTCTATGAGTGAGAAAGTAATAGTGGATGCTGCAATGAAGACTCCTGGGAGCCAAGGCCAGGCCAGGGGAGGCTGTGGTCAGAAGGGATTCCCAGAGTATGAGCCCTTCGTAGCTGAATGGCTCTAAGTGTTGACAAAGTCCAATTCTCTGTAGATACTGAAGCCATCCAGGACAGTTGTGGCAGTGTTTAGGGCTGGGGTAAGATCCTTAGGACAAGTGCTGAAATCCCTGGAGAAAATGAAGGTGGGCAAAGCCCCAGACCTCACAGGTCATTTTAAACCAGGAAAGAGCTTTAAAGAGCTCTTGCTCACATTCCTAACTTTGCAGTGTTCAAATTCAGGCCTCATCACCAGCTGGCCTCAGAAGCTCTGAAGGTCCCCAGGGAAGGAGGCCATTTCTAAATGAACGAGGATCCAAATCAGAGACCTTATTCTAACCATAATTGAAATGTTGGAGTAATAGGATTTGGGATAAGTTAGTTATTCATCATGGAAGAGGTATTATAAATACCATACCTCATTGCTATTCCAAGCTGTCCACTAGTCATCTCCTTTAAGGAGAAAAATAGAAGAATTAACGTGGTTCTGAACAGTGATCGGCTTAATGATTTCAAGGTTTTTATCTGGAGAGGATTTCAATAAACTAAAAGAAGTGGAAGCCAAAAAAAAAAAAAAAAATTGTGTGAAGGGTTTGTATAATTGCTGAAAGGTTGGTTCTCTAGGGCTAGAAATCAACGAGAAGGGTGAATGTTATGGAAAGATTTTTAAGTAGTTATTCAGGAGAAACTAAATAGAAAATCAATCAGGAAAATAAAAAATTCATAAATCCAATTGCTTCTAATTGGCTCTGAACATAGTACAGAATTCAAAATGTTTGCCTATGAACAGCTCTGTCTCTTGAAATTATGACTCTTACCACAGGAAAGAGCATTTGGGTTACTTTTTTTTTTTTTCTATTAAAGAAAATTCATGAAGGCCAAAGCAATACTGCAAATGGCTCAAGCTGAAAAACTCTTCAACAGGGCTGTTTACGGAGAAATTCCTACCAAGGATTTACTTGAGCTAAGAAGAATATATTTTCATTTCAAGTCTTTAAACATTTATTAAGCCCCTACTATGTACACAGCAGTAAGTTGGGCCCTGTGGGAGATACATAAACTGATGAGCTAGGATTCCTGAGAATTTACAATTTCAAAGGGGAAACAGATGAATGCCTAATTAACTTTAGGACAGATATTAATGCAATAAGGGCTTAATAATAGAAAGATCACCAGACAGTATGATCAGAAAGAGGGGCACAAATTGTTTCTGACAAAGGAGATCTACAAATGTTTCTTAGAGGAGGTGAAATAAGAATTAAGCAGATACTTCACACAGAACATTTTGAACGAATATCTGGTGGAAATGTGAGTTAGGCTTGAGGAACACGGAATGTTTTCTAATAACTTAGAAGAGGTGGTACAAGGTAAAGTTCTAAAGAATATGATATTTATATTTAGCACTTTATTCTCTCCCTCTCCATTTCAAACTTTGGTGGGCAGCCATAAATTGTATACTCTCATTTCTCTTGTTACGATGAAAATTTCCCAATTAACATATACACTCTTAAATGTTACTGACTTAATAGGTTACCCCTCCCAAGGAGTATTTGCTCTTTAAAATAATTTTAATTTTTTATGATGTATTTGTTGAAGGTATAGAAGAACTCAAGATAGGGAAGTTATTCATGATTTAAACAGTAAGAACAACTTTAAGAAGATTCTGGTCCCCTTTTCTTTATCATGGGCATTTTCAATATTCCAAAGTTTGCTCAGTGTTTGTTTTTGAAAGAGGAGCATGGGGAAAGAATCACATTCTGTTCTAAGGTATTATCTTTCCTCTGGTGGAGGAATTTCAGGCATTGGTATGAAGATGGTATTTTCAGGTGGGGAGATTTACCTAAGATGGCCCTGCTGGGGATTACCTTAGTATTGTGCTATGAGCTCATGGTTTAGAGACAGAAAGCCCTGTGTTTCAATTCCAGCTATGCCTCTTGGAACTTTGAGTCTGGGGCAGACTGCTCTGCTCCTCGGAGACTGGACTACTGCGTGTGCAAATTGGGAGTGGTCTCTGGCCATTATCAAATCCAGAGTGGGTCACAACATGCCCACAAATCACGAGAGCAAAGTCATCCTTAGTACAGGGGCAGTAGAAGTGAAGGGCGGAGGGAGTCCCTAGAAGAGCTGCGGGTATAGGCCACAGGGACCTCTGAAGAGCTCCCATAGCCCTCTCCTACTGCCTTGATGACTCCCACACCTTTCTTTTCCTAGCCAGTGTCGCCTAGCTGGTCTAGTCATCTTTCAGTCTCAGAGGAAAGTTATTTCTTCAGGAGGCTTTCTCTCATCTTCCAGACTCAGTGTCTTCTCACTCTCATGGCAACTTCTAATTTACTAACATTTAATGTCTACTTTCCATGTTTGACAGGCAGATTCCTGAGGCTAAGTATCAGATCAGTATGATTTATTGCCTGGCCCATGGTAGATGGCCTTAAATATTCTTGAGTTAATTAATAAAGGAAAGGGAAAAGGAAGGAAGGAAGGAAGGAGGGAAGGGAGGAAGGAAGGAGGGAAGGGAGGAAGGAAGGAATGTAGGAAGGAAGGAAGGAGGGAAGGAAGGAAGGAAGGAAGGAAGGGCCCTGTTAAAATTCATTCCATTATAATCAAATAAGCCATCTAGAGGACTAAAGGAGAATGTGTTCAGACTGATATGGCAGCCACTGAGGAAGAATTAGGAGTAACTCCAATTAATATGCTATGATTTTTCTGAGAGAACAAAAGGCAGCACTGGGGTCCACTCATTCTTACATATGTCAGCTTTGCTTTCAGTGCTATTCTTGCTAATGTTTAAATGCCAACATCATGACCCTGGGGCCTCATGAACTGCACATGATAAATTCCCATGAACTGACACTCCTCTGCTGCTCAGCAGAGAACTTCATGATATCTTTCACTTGCTTTGCAGACTGGACCTCTTTTTAAGTATAGTAGATGAATATTTTAAAAGAGTCTTTCAAGAAAATATAAGAGTATTTCAACAGAAAACATTCTGTTTCTGTTTGCAATTCAAAATATTTTATGGGGTGTAGGAATGGAAAATTTGGATTATTCCTTTCATTCTTATCTTGACTTCAGATAGGATTCTGACAACAACAGTTATGTTAAAGAGAGGTACAGGTGCAGTGATAAGAGCTTAGCAGGGGATTTAGCATTTGATTCAATGCAAGGAACATCTATTAAGTACTTATTGGGTTGAGTGTTCAAAATAATACCAAGTGTCAGCCACTGCACTAATAATTAAAATGTTTTATGCAGTTATGGTGTCAGGTAATGAATTATCTCATTTAATCCTATTGGCTCTATAGTTGGTACTGTACTACTGTTATCCCAACTTTACAGATGAATATGTGTGTGTGTGTGTGTGTGTGTGTGTACATATACATGTCCAGGGACACATAAACACTCACTGGTGAGGCCAGGAATCCAACAGGGACAGTTAATTCTTCAGTCTGTGTTCCTCAGCACTATGTGAAGGGGCAGGGTGAGTGTGAATGAGAACTGTTGGGGAGGAAAGATTTCACTCTACCCTTCAAGGTTCTTTTGAGTGGTCTAAGAATTAAGTTGTCATGAGGCAAATTAACAGGAGAAAATCAAATTTATTCACATATGTGCAGGGTCCATAAGACTATGAAGCCCACAGGCAGTCAGGTAACTGAGGCTTATATGCCATCCAGAGCTAAGGATAGAGGGGAGGGGTCTAGAACTTCAAAGAAAAGGAGGACCATTCACAAGAAGATGAAAAAGAGTAAATGTTTAGGAAACAAATGCTTGCTGGGCCACTCAGAACCAGTGAAATACAGAGAGGACTTGACAGGTTCCTCCCCATCTACCACCCCTAGCTCATACCATAATGTCAGTATCTATGGCAATAGCTCCCTTCCTAGAGCAGCTCTTCTATCTAAATTCTTTTAGGCAGTTAGGGGGAACGTCAAAGATTCTTCCTGAGCCTTCTGTTTCTTAAAAATAATCTGCATGCCAAGGAGACACATTTTGGGATGGCAAATTTTGCTCCCCTCCAGAGGGCAGAGATATTATGAGGAGACACAATCTTAATCATTGAGAGGCTTGCAGTCCATCAAGATGCCTCATAACAAAAACCCAGATTCCATCTTTTTTTTTTTTTTTTTTTTTAATACTTCTTTGTAGTCCTATAGTCTTCCTTTGGGAGTTAGAGAGAAGTCTCTTTTGCATTGTACCTGCCATCCATACAACTGCCTCTGTCTACCTGATCCTGCCACTGTGCCCATGGCTGCTCAGAGCACAAATGCAAAGGAAGGAAACCACTTTTTAGGCAGAGAAAAGAGCCTCTGTGAAATCCCTGATATAGTATTTTCCAGGAGCTGAGAAAAGGGTGGGAAATAGAGAAAGACAGAGAGAGGCAGGCAGACAGACAGAGAAGGAAGAGCAAGAGATGAGCAAGGCTGGACTGAAACGTGTTGTCTAGCCCTGCAGTCTAATACTTGGCACCCTTTAAAACTTCATTCTTTAAATATTTACTCAACATTTGTTTATATGAGAAGCTGAGCTCTGCCTGGGAAAAGGGCAGAAGAGGAGGCTGTGCTCAATTGCTCCCCTGTCATAATTTAGCTCTGACCCCAAACATCACATCCAACTCAGCTAAACATGTTTTATGGTAACTAAGCTCTTCCTACTTCATATTTTCCCTCTCAACCAACCTCAGATCTCATTCTAGCCATCATCTGTTATTCCTCCAGTGTACCCCTCAGGGGTCTCATCCTCTTCCCACCAGCCCAGAGGGTCACAATCCCCCTGATCAGCTCCTGTCCAAGTATCCTAAGCTTTTCAAACACATGCAGTAATCTCTGAGGGGAGATATTTCTCCGGTAACAATTTGGTGCCTGGTTATATTTTGTTATCTCTTATAGAGAGTGCTCCAAAGGAATTGCTCCAAGCCTGCCCTTGTGTCTGAGATGAGGCTAGATGGATTGGAGTGTCAAGTTCATGATCCCATGGGGCATTGTCCTTAGGGCATTGGGAGTATTGGAGGGTTTTAAATAGAATGAAGTGGCTTGTGTTCTAAGCAGACTACCCTGGAGGCAGTGGACAGAATCCTGCACAGGCCGTTCTTGGTAGGCCTGGAGAATTGAGGATGGAGACGCCTGGAGGGGACAAGATTTGTACCTCTAGATCTCAAGTCTGCCCAAGTCCCCCACTCTGTTACTTTTCCTTTTCTTAATAGTAGGTATTGTTGTCATTGCGATCACCTTCCTTATCATAACTTGCATGGTCCAGTACAAAATAAGAATTCAGAGTCCCTTGTTTAAAAGTTATTAAGAATTTTAAGACAAAAATAGCAAGTTGGGGGCTTTCCTGAGCCCAGGGCTATGAAACTGTGCAGGTCACACATCTGTGACACTGGCCATGCTAGGAGTCACACTTTCTCTATCCTAGTATTTTCTATGATGGGAATTCAACTACTTCCTGTTTCAACGTCTTTAACTCTTTATTGACTTTACTCTGTTTTTTTCTGCTTTATAGTTCCTGCTTGCTGTGTTCTTTCAGTATGTCAGTATTTCACTTGGCCTCTGTCCTGCTATTGACTGATGACTTTCTCTGAATATCTACTAGATACTATCTAGGTCCATCACTAATTAATCTTAAGCTCATAGGCTGACCTTGATTCAGGTCAAGGCTGGCAGTGACACATGGACAGAAGGGAGTCGAGTCCTGCATAGGGCAGGCACAAGTATATAATAGATTCCTCTCCAATCAAAATGTAGGGTTTAGTCCTTGTCCAGGATCTAGAACTATAAAGAATTATAGGAACCATGATAGAGTCTTCCTGCACTCACAGGGCTTATAAAATTATTGAAGGGAAAGAAAGTAAAAACCTAGATCAGGGCACCTGGGTGGCTCAGTTGGCTAAGCGTCTAACTCTTAATTTCAGCTCAGGTCATGATTTCCGGGTCATGGGATCAAGCCCTGCGTCAGGTTCCACACTCAGTGGGGAGTCTGCTTTGGATTCTCTCCCTCTCCCTCTGCCCCTCCCCCATTCATGTTCTCTCTCTCTCTCAAATAAATAAATGAATCTTAAAAAACAAAACACCTAGATCATGCTGTGAGGCACCTTACAGAACTGTGATAAGAAATGCACCTCACTGGTTACTTGTGACCCTATGACCCTGCCCTCCTGGTGGGGAGTCAGATTGTTCATATCACATTCCTGGCCCCACCACTTGATTGTCATGTGTCTTTGGGCATGTTCTTCTGCTTCTCTGTGCCTCAGTGTTCTCAATGGAAAAATTAGGACAATAAGAGTACAGTCCCAATCTCAGAGAGTTCTGTGAGGTTATATGAGGTCATCTATTCCTGGTAAATAATTTGGCCTAATATTTTCTACCATAAATCTTTCTCTTCTTTTATTTTTAAGTTTCTCCTCTCCTTCTTAGACATGCAAATCATATCGTTCTCTGTCTAGAAGGCCTATGCTCTTTTCTGATTCTGTAATTTTGCTTAGAGTATTTCTACCAAGAGATCTATCTTCACAGACCAACTGAAGTCCCAAGGCCTTTATGCAACTTTTCTTGATTATTTCAACTCACATACGGAGACTCACAGAGCAGAACTGAGTGTTGAAAGGACTTAGACCTCAGAGTGCAGCCTTTCATTATAGCTCAGGAAATTGAGGCTGGTAGGGCCCAACCTCTCTCTTTCCTAATCTCCTATTGACATCACTCATCTCTGTCATCCATAGTCGTAGGACTTCAAAGTCCACTTCCTCTGCTCCTCTGGCTTCCTGGCTTAGCCTTTAGAGTACAGTTCGAATGACTCTTCTTTAACCTTCTTCTCCTCAGAAAAGATCAATCCCACTGATTGTCCTTTTGCAGAGCTGCCTGTTTTTTCCCTTGGAGGTCTTCATCAGAAAGCAATTCAGGGGGCATCTGGGTGGCTCAGTCGGTTAAGCATCGGACTCTGGATTTCAGCTCGGTCATGATCTCAGGGTCATGAGATCAAGCCCTGCATCGGACTCTGAGCTCAGTGAGGAGTCTGCTTGTCCCTCACCCTCTGCTCCTTCCCCGCTCTCTCTCAAATAAATAAATATGTAAAATCCTAAAACAAAACAAAACAAAACAAAAAACAAAAAACAAACAATTCAGGAATTACTGCAGTAGTTAGTGGTTTAAGGCCCATCTCCCTCACTCCCTGGAATGAAAGCTTTTGTGTTTGTTTAATCAGGTATTTGCTGGGTGCCTACTATGTGCATGGTAGTATGCTGGCTGTTGGAGATTCAATGGTCAACCAGACAGCTTTGGACCCTGCCTTCATGGATTTTATATAAAGCTACCAGACTGAGAGGCGAAAGGAGCTCCTAGAACTTTGGATTGCTCTCATGGACTACAAGTAGCTAAAGAAAATGAACATTACTGGAAATTTTACCCCCACTAACTGAAGCAAAATAGTGAAATTATTTTTACAATCAAACATAAGCTAATAGAAATATCTCAAGTGCTCCAAGTAGCACAACAAAGAACAATGTTTTGAAAATGAAATACCACTTTCTTTAGTCTAGAATCCTCTTTCAAAGGCCACGAGTCAACATTTACTCCAGTCTTAGTTGTCTAAACCACTCTAATGCTTTGTTTCCTCCAACAGTTTTTTTTCATAAAACCAACCTAGTTCCTTGTTACACATGAGGCATGAACCCTGAGCACCTGAGCAGTTATCTTCCGTTGTAAACCATCTGAGCCCAAACAAAGCCCTTCATTCGAAGGTCAAAAGTTTCTTTTGTCTTTAAATAAAAAGGGAATCAAATTCTTGCAAAATGGCACAGAACTGTAAGCACCCAATCCATTTAGGGTTAGACTAGTAATTTTCCAGGCTTCAAATTGTCCACTTATGAAAACCACCTTCTGTTAGTCTGTTTGAAAATACTCTACTTAGAGATTACAATGCTCACACCATCCTTTGAATGTGAAGTTTCAATTGCCTAATGGGCATTTCTGCTTCACTATCTCATAGGCAACTCAATATCAAGGAGTCCCAAATTGAATGGTGATCCAATAACTCTCTTTTTATTCTGAATATCTGTTAATGACACCTCTGAACTAGAAATCTGAGATTCAGTCTCATATTCAAATACAAATTCTGCATTTTTTACCTAAATGTCTCTTGAATTTGCCTCCCAGTGCCCTCCTTCCTTCCCCTCCTGCCATCCCTCCTGCTGCTGCTGGCTTAGGTCTTCATCTCTTCATCATGCCTTCACTGTCCTCGGATTGTGGCCTCTTAATTTTTCTCAGGCCATCACTCCCATCGTTCTGAATCTGACCCTCCCATTGCACCACACCATCTGTCTGCATTTCCCTGTCAGGTCACTTCCCTGTTCAAACCCTTTCATTGGTTTTGTATTATTACCAGCAGTTTTTCTCAAGATGATGTGACTCTTTTGAAAGTTTGGGAGGGACAAGAAATTCTTCATAGTGCTGGATAGTCCACTGACACTGTAGGATGTTAAATGTCCCTGGATGCAGGCTACTAAGTGCCAGGAGAAACCCCCTAGTCATTGTGACAACAAAGAAATGTACACGCCTACTCAGACAAGCCCTAGTACTGCCCCAGTTCACAATCACCTGTAAGAGAAAAGTCTGTCCTTCTTCATGTGGTCTAGAGAGCCCTTGGAGACCTGACCCCTCAAAGATCTAGATGTCTGGCCTCTGCACTTCTACTGTACAGTGATCTGACAGTGATCTCTGACAGTGATCGCTGTACTGTATCACCCGGGGGACATCTCCTCCAGCTTCCTCACCCAGCTAACTCGGCATTCATCAAGGCTCGGTTAATGGTCTCCTCCTTCCAGAAGCCTTCTGTGAATATCTTCCTTTGCCTTGTCTCCCTTTGCCCCTTCCTTTTGCCCCACCCCTATTCCAGTACTGATTGGACAAGTGCTTCTCCTCTGAGTGCACTGCACACTCTGGGAAAACTATCCCAACACTCATCATTTCAAGTTACAATGACCTTTTTATGCCTGACTGCTCCACTAATGTTTTTGTGGACAGGGTAGAAAGATGGATGCACTTTCCAGGTTCCCTTATATTTGTGTCCTAAGGCCGCTGAAACAAATTCCCAAGGACCAGTTAGCTTAAAGCAAGAGACATTTATTTATTCTCTCAGGCTACTGGAGGCCAGAAGTCAGAAATCAAGATGGCAGCAGGGCCAGACTCCTTCTAAAGGCTCTAGGGAAAAATCCTTCCTTGCCTCTTCCAGCTTTGGAAGCAGTGACTGCATCACTCCAGTCTCTGTTTCTGTCTTCACATGGCCTTCTCTTCTCTGTCTCTTCTGCTCTTTTGTCCCTTAAGTGGACACTTGTCATTGGATGTAGGGCCTACCTGGGTAATCCAGGATGATCTCATCTCAAGGTCTTTAACTTAATTTCATATGCAAAGATTCTTTTTCTAAAGGCCATAACCACAGATCATGGGATTTAGGAGGTGGACATACCTTTTGGGGGAGCCCTTATTTAACCTACTACACTGTCCAACTTGTGAGAAGTCTGTTCAGCAAATAGCCTCCAGTTGTCAGCTTTTTCAGGGACTGAGGGATCAGCTCCATAGGAGAGGTATGTCAGACCAGGCTACCTAATCATTCAAAAGTGGGCTGGGTCACTGAGAATTAGGCCACCTTGTTACCCGGCACTGATTGGAAATACCCATGATGGAATTCTTTCTTCTTTAATTTCCTTATAGAGTAGTCCCCACACCCCACCCTCCCACAGTTTCACTCTTTTTGGTTTCAGTTACCCTGGTATCATGGTCCCGAGACAGATGCTCTCCTTCTGATGTATCATCAGGAGGTCACTAATAGCCTAACATCACATCACAATGCCTGTGTCATTCACCTTACTTCATCTCATCACGTAGGTACCTTGTCATCTCACGTCATCTTGAGAACGATGAGTATAATACAATAAGGTATTTTGAGAGAGAGAGGCCACATGTTCACATAACTTTGATTACACTTTATTGTTATAACTGTTCTATTTTATTAGTTATTGCTGTTAATCTCTTGCTGTGACTAATCTATAAGATCATAAGTGGTATGTACAAGAGAAAACACAGTGTATATGGGATTTGCACTACCTGTGGTTTCAGGCTTCTACTGCGGGTCTTGGAACATGTCCCCAGCAGATACCAGGGACTGCTGCACTCATACCCACCACAACCCACTTTCTCTGAATTTCTTCCCATGCAAGTATTTGTTGAGTGCCTTCTAAACCCACCACAGAATGAGATGCTGAGGTTGCTACAGAAAAAGCCTAATAGATTCCTTTGCCCTCCTGAAGCCAACCTCCCCGTAAGGGAGACAGGAAGCAGTAAGAACACAGGCAGCTGATGAGTAGGTGCCATGAGGAGTGGGAAAGAGAAGCGGCGGCTTCAGAGAGGGAGCGAGGTTGGGCTCCGCCAGCCTCAATTTCCCGAGCTGAGGTCTAAGTCCTCTCGACACGCACTTCTGCTCTGTGAGTCTCTGCGTGTGGGTTGAAATAATCGAGGAGACTTCCATAAGGTCCTTGGGACTTCAGCTGGGCTGTCAGCGATAGGTGGGGTTTAGAGCAGGGGGCAGCGAAGGGAGGACAGCCCAGGCTAAAGGGAAGCGTGGGGGCAGGAGAAGCATGGACATCTACAGGGAGAGGGGTGGGCTGTGCCTGCCCTAGAGGAGGAGCAGATGTGGCCTAAGAATGACAGAGGGGGGCTTCGGATGTGAGATGGCAGGGCCACGAGGATGGGAGGACGGGGCACCCGGACAGGGTCTCTGAGGCCAGTCTGCTCCCAGTGTGGAGTCCGAGAGCCACTGGGGGCTTCAGAAAAGAGAGGAGTTAGGTTAGAAAAGTGTTTTGGTTTTTTTTTTTTTTTTTTCCTTTTATGAATTCAGGACACAGGACAGTTGGAGAAAATGGTGAGAGACCAGACACCGGAAGCCAACTCAAGACACTGTTGCAGTTGCCCAGGTGTGCGACACAGTGGATTCGGAATTAAGGCCGCAGTACTATTAGAAACCCAAATGAGTTTTGGGTTTAGTAACTGGTACGAACTTTAAAGAGACAGAAATCTTAAACAATTCCATAGTGATGATCCTGGGAAACACCCAGAAACAGGAACACTGGGGAGTCCAGATTGGAAAGACTCGGAGCTTGCTTTGGGACATGCTGAGTTGTGGTAATGTCAGGACATTCAACTAGAAATGTCCGGCTGTTTGTTAGCGAAGCCTCATTGCGGCCCTGTCACCGTGGCGGCATTGTCCTGTCACAGTCTGTCCTCGGCGGCTGTCTCTCCATGGCTCCCGGGAAGACAGCCTCCTGTTAACTCCACAAAGGCATTCTCTGTCTTATCTTGAAAGTGACCTTTCCCTCAATTTATAGTATCTCCTCCTGAATCTTCTGGTGTGCGAGCATCCATTTTCCACTCTGCGGTGGCAGAAAGGAGGCAGAAGAAGGGAGGTCGGGGCAGCATCTATTTATTTGGCCATCAGTTACTTATTGAGCCCCTCCTCTGTGCCAGGCGCTGTGCTGGGCCCTGGGCGTCTGGGGGAGGAAAGGGAACCCAGTGCCCTTCCTGGTGGGGAAGACAGATGGTAAATGTGCGTGACGAGTACAAGAAGGGAACCGTAGGATTCTCTGAAGTAAACCAGGAAGGACTGGAGAGCGCTGAGGGGTTCTGAGAGGCTTGAATGGAGCAGCATTGAAGCAAAACCTCAAAAGGTCCTTGGGAATTATTCAGCGCAGGGCTGCACAACTCCAGGGGCCGCCTTTCACATCGTCCTCTGTGTAAGTGGACCCCTTGGAGTTGGGTAAGGAAATGGCCCAGGATGAGGGGTGAGAAGTGGGATGAGGGTGGGGGGCAGGTGGTAGGGTGGAACTTTTTAGGTTAGAGGAAAATCTTGGGGAATTTACTGCAGCTTAACTCTTGCAGGGACCCCTGAGCTGATCAGAGTTTAGATACTAACTCATGCTAACTAAACTCACAAGGCATTAATAAATATAAACCGGCAGAGCTGTTTGCTCATTTCCATGAGAAATTAGAGTGTCTATCTGTTACGCAGACTGGAGATTGACAGCTTTGAGGTGCTGATTCATGCTAGCTAAACTCCCAAAGCATTAAAACTCCCATGCCAGTTTGTTAATTTTCTATGAGAAACAGAGTTGATCTGGCAAGCAGACCAGAGATTGACAGCTCATCCTCTCCCTGCGTGGGGGGCTCCCTGGGAAGCCTAATTATCCCAGGGTTTCATGGAGAACTTGGGATCAGAGGAAAGAACAGTGAGTTACACAACTTGAGGACTTAAGGGACCTTGGGCCCTGTGTCTGAAGTGTCCATCTCTTGTTGGGGACAGGCTCAGTGGGTTTGTCAGGGCAGAGGGGCAAGGTGGGGGCTCAGCCTACCCTGACCTCTCTGTGTCTTTCGGCTCCAAAGCTTATTAACCTTCCTGACCCTCATACTCTTCCTTCAAATGTGTGAATGCTAACTGTAGCTTGGGATTCACCCATTTACTGCATAGTTTCAAAAAAAATCAACCTTTTTGGCTGATTTCAGTAATGTACCTCTATGGCGTTCCCATTGTTTGGGTTCTTGGTGTCACCTTTCTGCTGACCTCTGTTCACATTTACAAGCTAATTTAGTATCTTGGATTGTTGTAGTAACCGTTGGATGGTTTTAGGGCAAGCTGAATGCAAATCAACCTTTTATCAAGTAAAGAGCAGGGTGCCTTGGGCGTATAGTCTAAGTCATGCCTCCAAGATAAGAACTCATACCTGCTGACTTCTGCTCCACCCTTTTGCTGGTTGGTGCCTGTGTTATCTGCCACGACAAGCTCGGTTCTGACCTACACGGGCTCCTTCGGAGTCTGGATACTCAGTGCGGAAGGCAGAATAATAGCCCCCCCAACGATGTCTATGCGACCATGTACCTTACACAGCCAAGGGACTGACATGACTGATGATTTTGGGACAGGGGGTGGGGTGGGGTTGCTGTGGGTTGTCGGAACCCAGTGTAATCACAAGGGTCCTTATGGGGGAAGATGGGAGGCCAGGGAGGTGAGAGAGAGATACATGGACAGAAGCAAGAAGTCAGAAAGAGAGGTGGAAGATGGTGCTTTGCTGCCTTTGAAGATGGAGGGAGGAGACGCCAGCCAAGGTGGGTGGCAGCGCTTCTAGAGGCTGGAAAAGGCAAGGAAACAGACTGCCCTGTGGGGCCTTTAAAAGAAAGACAGCCCTGCTGACATCTTGATAGTAGGATTTCTGACACACAGAACTATAAGATAATCAACTTGTGTTGTGTGACACCATTAAGGTTGGGGTCATTTGTTGAAGCAGCAGTAAGAAACTGATATAGTCAGCTTTTTCTGTCTCCAGGACCTACCTGGCAATCTACCCTGCTTTCTAGAGTCCTGAGATGGAGCAGAATATGGGACACCAAAATACACCATTTTGGCATGTAGACGATTTTGAGCTGAAGGCAATCAAGTCCTAATAGACTCGGAAAGAGTTGTTTTTTTTCTCTCTTTCTCCTTCCCTCCCTCCTCTTCCTTCCTTCCTTCCTTCCTTCCTTCCTTCCTTCCTTCCTTCCTTCCTTCCTTCCTTCCTTCCTTCCTTCCTTCCTTTCTCCCTCCCTCCCTCCCTTCCTTCCTCCCTCCCTCCCTCCCTTCCTTTCTTCTTTCCTTCCTTCCTTCTCTCCTTCCTTCCTTCCTTCCTTTCCCTGTCCCTTGACTGCTTAAAATAATTTAGATAGAGGGCCTGTACCAGGAAGAGAGCTAGTCCCGATTCCCAGAGAGAACTTTTTATATCAGAAAGACTCACCTGCATGGCATGCAAACATGTGTGTACCAAGCATTTGCTCTTCCCAGCTTTCTGTGAATTGTCTTTCTCCCCTTTGAAGTCCCAAAACCTTAACCCCTTCTCCTTAGCTCAGATTGCCTATGAGCCTCAATTGCCTGACTGTCTGAGAGCCTCATATCTTTGGGGTTCCCATACATATGAAATTAACTTTTTTTTTCTCCTGTTAATTTGTCAATTTAATTATTAGACCAGCCAAAGAACCTAGAAGGGAAGAAGGGAAAAGTTTTCCTTCCCTATGTCTTCATCACTCCGGACACATCGGAGAATGAACACAAACAAGTAGGTACCCAGTGTTTGTGCTGGGTGACAGTTATGCTTCTCATAAATAGTGCAACATTAAATCCTCCATCTCCTTGCTGCCTGTGCGTAAGTGGGGGTCCTGTACCCTGGGCCCAAAATACAGCTGTGCTGTCCTTGCCTGCGCTGACTCAGCCCTCCTCGGGTGCTGATGAGGACATTGGCTTCCTTTGCAGCTACTTTTTCAAATCAGCTCTACGGGGGGCCTCAAGCAACATGAGAAATAGGTCCAAGATTCTCATCATGGTGCAGGTTTTGTATCAAAAATGCACAATCAACTGACTGGAACAGGAAATAATTAATCAGGAGATTACAGAGCAGTTAAGTATAATTAATTCATATAAAAGAATGTGAGTTTGCAGTTTTAGCTGCCAGAGTGATTTTATTTCCCTGCAAATTTAGTTCAAGATAAACAAACACCAGAATAATCTTTTCAGGTTTTTCATGACTCATGGGTTATTTCCTCCTTTCTAGTTACCAAAAATATTATTAAACTCATACACTAACACCTCTAAGTTGATCATAGTCTGGAGAAAGAGCTCCCTGCTCCTAGTAAATGGGAAATTAACCCCATCATAGAAATCACTTCTTGCATTTGTGTGTATGTGTGTGTTGGAAGGTGGTGCTGAATAAAAGCCAGAGGGAAGTTTGATTTTTGCCCAAACATCTTAAAATCTAAGCAGAATGCCTAAAAAAATTATGTTGTGAAAACACCATCTAAGAAAGTGACTAAGTCTCAAGGGTAAACGTATTGATACCATGTAGGTTTTCCTTTCCTCTTATCCTTCCCCCCCCCCCCCCACCCCGGCTGGGAGTTCTTTATGAGAAAAGAGGTCAAAAATGTAAGGCAATGTGAGTTGGCCACACAGCAGTGTTATTGCTCTTTGAGTCAATTCTCCTATCATTGTTGGGACATTAAAAAAGCTAAAAAGACAAGCTCTATAAGCAGGGTTTTATGTAGAGGTGGAAGAATTTATTATGCAGGAATATTGGAGGGAATATTTTCTCCCGTTTGTGGCTTCAGAGGGCACAGTGTGCCCTGTCGAGCTAGAACAGTAGAATTGGGATCATGTGATGGATGGTTATCGTTGAGAAGTGCAGATCTGTCACAGAAGCGATAGGAGAGGCTGAGCTCCAGATGCTTGCAGGGGTGGTGGGTTGCTGTCCTTGATAGACTCACTCCCTGGATCAACCTGATCACAAATGACAACAAAAGAGCTGTCTGATCACCTCAGCTTGGAATAGTAGCATCCTGTTACGTGACAGACATAAATATGCTCTGGCTTCTGATTGAATTCACGGTGTAATGATACGCCAGTCCCCTAAGAGTCTTAATTCTTACATTTGGAATCAGCCTAGTTTCCAAGAACTTTATTTGTGACACCCTTTGATTTCTACCTTCACTGTAAGGTATAGCTTTTCAAGATGAAAGTTATAACCCATCAGTGGGTTTTGAAATTAGTGGGCCACACTCAACAGTTTTTAAACAAAAGGATAGAATTTTAAAAACTGGAGTATCTCACACAAAGCAAGGGTGATAGTGTGTAAAACTTGAGTCTGAATGATGATACGTGCGTGGACATGCGTGCATCCCTGTATATATCACAACATACACACTCACCTACACAAACTGCGCGTGTGTGTGTACTGGTTATGATGAAAAGTTATTAAACGGTGGATCAAAAAAGTTTGAAAGTGTCTGCTGTATGTATTGGCCATTCTGATGCCAGTCTCGCCCACAGAGATATGCAGAAAAAGCGTAACGAAGCTAGTCTATACTGGGAAGAGAAGCGCCCAGAGCCAAAAAGAACTGAACACACAGAGGTGCACTAAGAGGGGCCACTCTGGTCCCGGCAGCTGCCTCAGACCCAGGTGATGCCCCTGGGAGGTCTGCTCATACATTTGGCTCTTTCCCTAAATGCCTGGAATATCCCTATGTTTCTTACTGCTATGTGTGTGCACAGATGAGTTTCCTACAATATATGGAACATAGCATGATTTGATTAACTAGGGGACATGTACAGACTCTCATGACCAATACAGAAGTAGATCGTGTGGGCACAGGGAAGGACCTGTTGGTCTCAGGCGATGGAGATGTGCGAGCGCCACACTGGTGATGGCTTATGGCATGATTGTCGACCAAGAGCTCGATGGAATCCCATGCTGCCTTTGTATGTATCCATTTAAGGATTCTAGCTCTACACTTAACAATGTAAATAATGATTTTTGTTACAGTGATTCTTGGAGCCCCATTCCCCTTTCCCTTTTTTTTTTAAACTGAAACACAAGTTTCCATAATGCTATTTTATTAAGGGAAATTTGCCTGGGTACACGACTCTCACATGACCCCAGATGACTCTGCTGCTGTTATTTGGGCCAACCCAAGGGAACTGTTCTTCCATGTCATCAGAAGGATCTAAAACTGAACAGCAGCATATCCAACATCTCAGATTCATTATTTTTTATGTAATATTTTTGAGGTAGTTTCAGTAAATGGGGCAGTCATTTCAGAAGTGCTGGTTTTGACCTAAGCAATCATCATCAATAGTTAATAATATCCAAAGATGGAGACAACCAGGCATTATGTACCTCCTAATGCAAGTACAAAAAAAAAAAAAAAAAGCCCCAAACTAAGTTTGCACAAACTTCCAGCTCTTTGTACTTCTTTACAGGAAATATAAAAGAAATATAAAAGAAACAAATTAAACAATGTCATGAGGGTGTCATCAGCAGAATCCAAACCGTGGGAAACACCCAGACAAAGAGACCTGGTCCCTTCAACAACAACACCACGGCAAATAGGGAAGAGTATGCACTTGATTTGGATCCTCAGCAAAGGAAATAGGAAGAAATAAAAAGAGAGAGGGAGAGTGAGTACAAAAGAGCCTACTTATAGGATAATCAGGGATATGTAAATACTCAATGGATATTTGATCATATTAGGGACATATTAGTATTGATTTTAAGGGGGTCTGATGATTTTTAGAGAGGTGTGATAATGCTGTCTTCACTGTTTTTAAGAAGCGTGGTCTTTGTCTTTTATAGGCATATGTGGGAACATTTAGCAATGAAATGCCCTGGCATTTGAGATTTGCTTCAAAATGATCTGGGGCAGGGAGGAAGTGGAACAGAAAACAAGATAGACCAGAAGTTGAAAATACTGCAGCTGGGTGATGGAAGTTCATATAATACGCTATGCTTTGGTATATGTTTGAAATTTTCCCTATGACAAAAGTTCAGTGCCTCTTTTATTGAGGTATTTGTTCTTCTAACAACATGTATTGAAATCATGTTGCACACGCAGAATATTGGGGATGTAAGAACAAATTAGTGCTCGTCTGGCCAGACTTCTTATCATTACTTCATATTTCCTCTTTTCCAAGATGCCGTTGATTTTAAGACACACAATTGTTTGAATTGCAGCTTTTGAATTCTCCTGAGCTCATGTGGGGTGTGGGAGAAGAAGAGAAAAGATTGCCATGTTAAAATCTTACATCGATTTTAAGACACACCTTGATTTCAGAGTATCCATCGCTTCTCGGCCCTTTGGCTAAGATCAAGTGATTTCAGAGTATCCAAACTCTGTATTTTAGAATAAAGAAAGAATGGTGATTCTTATTTTCTTTCGGATCTAGAGTAAATATTTGGTTGTAAAACCTGAAGGAAATTCCTAAGAGAGGATATTATTGTGTTCCGTGTAACTGTGGTTTTTGTCTTTGATGGATCTTTTTTTCTTTTTTTTTAAGTGTGTCAGAATCCAGCCATCAAGTTGAAAATAGGTTAATCTGGTCTTATTACCAGCAAGCGTGTCTCAGTCATCTGGAAGGAGATACTGACGGAAGAAGTAAACTATGGTTACACTTTTTAGAAACTATGCAGCTGGTTTAAAAAGCTCCCAGTGATTCAAGGTGAATTCAACAGTCTGAGACCAAAAAAAGCACGACCTTCCCAGGCACAGCTGTGGAGAACAGAGCGTGGGCTTTGAGCCAGGAAGAACTGGGTTGAAACCTGGCTCTATCAGTTACCAACTGGGTGACCTTGGATGTGTTTCTTACCCTCTCTGAGCCTCATGCTCCTCATGAATAAAATAAGCAGGAGAAACCCACTGTTGGGGGGTTTCAAGATTTAAGTGAAAGAACAACATATATAAAAGCACCAAATGCAGTGTTAGGACACAGTAGAAACTTAAGTTTTTATCATTTTTCTAGAAACCAGTTCAGGCTCCCTTGGCACACACGACAGGTGAAAGTTTTTGCCGTCTTTTGACGGGTACCTGAAGTTAACTGGTCATTCTGCAAAGCTATCATCTGGTGGATCTGTTGCCAAAGAACTGAGTTTGGGTGATAACTCAGCTCAGCCCGCTCTAACAAAATACCACAGACTGGATGGCTTACACAACAAACACTGATATCTCACACTTCTGGAGGCTGGGAAGTCCTAGATCAACGTTCCGGCAGACTAGGTATCTGGTGAAGGCCCTCTTTGTGAATTTGCTCTTCTCTTTTTATAAGGGCATTATGCCCATCATGAGGGCCCCACCCTTGTTACCTAATCGAACCCCAGTCACCTCCCAAAGGCCCTGCCTCCAGATCCCATCAGAGCGGGTTCACAGTCTGTCTGCAGCAGCTGAATTGGCTGCTTCCACACTGACTTGGAACTTCAGACACAGAAGCCTCAGAACTTTCTCAGGATTTTCTGCACGTCTGACTCACGCTCAGCAGATATGCTCCTCTGTGGTTCGTGTGGCCTCGGCCAGGGATGTTGCGGAGACTGTGTGCCTGTCTAGGTACCTAGCACGTAGTTGGTGCTTATCAAATAGGGATGGAGCTTGAGTGTAACTGGAGAATGGGCCCCCAGAACCCACATCCAGGGCAGGATGTTTGCCCCATCAGTGCCCATGTGGATGAGTGTTTCCCCTTTCCCCAGGCTCTCTCTGCTGGGAGCCAGGTAGCACTGGGCAGCCCTACAGAGAAAACGGGGGGACTTGGGGCCTCGCGCCTCCTTGCCAGGGGAAGGGCACCTTGTTCTCCCTGGGGAAAGGAGCAAGGAAACGTGCCCTTCTCAACGCCCCCTCTAGCCCAGCAGGTGCTAGCCTCCCACCCTGTCAGCAAGCTCACTACCTGTCTGAGCCTGAGTCTCCTCATCTGTATGAAAGAGAAGATCAAAATAGAAATTCACGTTGTCAGTACTTCCAGCAAACAGGCTCAATTCGTTTACCAAATTCCCACCTGCTTAAGACTGCTTGATGAGACTGAAGTTGGCTGCAGGTGATGAAGCAAGCAAGGGCTAAGGACAACGGAACTCCTGTCAAGATTAGGTGCCAAGGCAATCCTGCCCTGCCCTTGGATAACTCTGGAAGGGGGAAGGCTGGAGAGAAGTTGCAGGCTGTCTGCAGATTTCCATCCTCCCGGTTTTCTAGGCAGAGGATGAGAATAAAATGCTTTTAAGAGCCAGGCCCGGTAATGCCAGTGAGTGGAGCGTGCTGGGGATTTGCGTGGGAAGCACTGGCTGCACCCTGTCCTTCGACAGAGACGCGTTCTCTACTTGCTGATAAAGCACATGGTACTCTGGGTACGTTTTATTTTCTCACTTCTCGTGGATTCATAAGCACAGAGAAATTATTTCCCTAGTACAAGTAAAATACTAAAATACAGTAGCAGCTGTGGAAGGAACTGCGGAGACTTGGGGAGTGCGCACCCCACCCAGAGGGGCAGAAGCTGGGCAACCCCGGCGGATCCGTGGGGCATGAACGTGTGCACCCAGCGTGGCCACAGCTTCCCCTTTAACAGCAGCTGGAAATCCAGATTTTTTTAAATGTAGAACCTCCTGTTTTTGATTTTTTTTTTCCTTCTTTGAATGGTGCAAGTGTTGTTTAAAACTCTGTCTACACCAAATAAAACCCATCTGCCCGTGGCCCACTGGCATCCCACCTTCCACAGAGTATCCTGAATGTTGAAGAGTTCTTGACAAATTATTCCAAATCTGGCATTCCAGGTAGCCCTCCTAATGCAGCTGGGAGCCTTGGGAATCTCAGTAACTGGGAGGGCCATGTCTTTGACCTTGACTGGGCCTTGTGTCCTCAGGGGATTCCAGGGGGCTAGTGTAGGCCGGACAGAGGAGGGATCTCCTTGTGTCAGCAGCATTTCTTTCCTGGGGTCTTTATGTCGCCCTGAGGTAGTCGCTGGGGCACCGGCTCCTTCTGTAAGCCATCTCCTGACCTTTCCTTGGGTGGAGATTAAAGAAGAGATACTTTCCTGTTGTCCTGACCAGCCTCATGGCAGAGATGACAGGCCAGCAGTGCTGGGGTGAGCCCTTACGGCCTCCAGGCCAGGCCCCTCATCTTACACATGTAGAAGCTGAGATGCAGAAAGCCCAGCCACCTTGCTGGAGCCCCCAGCTCCTCGGTGACAGCTAAGGGGCGAGATCCTAGGCTTCCTGCCTCATCGTCCAACTCTGTCTCCTCAAGCCTGCCACCTCTGCCCCCACCGGGCACACTTAGCCCCTCCAGGCCTTCTCTAGAGGCCAAGTGGGCCTTGGAACAGACTACATGCCCAAACCTCAGAGCTGAGCCTGGGAAAACTGGGGACGGCCAGAAGGAAAACAGGTAGGGGCTTTGGGAACATTCTCTTGTTGCTCTCTGCATGTGAGCAGAATTCGCGCAAGATCCACCCAGAAAAAAGGTATGTTGCTTATTTTGTCACCAGGGTCTGGAGTCACCCATGGCCCCAGAGCCTATGACCGTGCCAAGCAAATCTGGCCTGAGGACTGGCCTGGCCAAAGCATTTCCCGGGTCAGCACAGGTTTGTACAGAGCCGTTCCTGCAGGTGGGGTGGAGAGGCAAGCTCAGGCTCCGCAGTCTTCGGCTCTCCCTCCATCCTCCCCTCAGAGGGCTTCAAGCCTGCACACTTATCACTCTGGCCGAGGGTTTGCTTCCTCCGATGGAAGGTTTCCTGGAGGGGGTGCATGGCCTAAAGAACGGCTCATCCTGGGATTCCTAACCTGTGATCTGCTATTTGATCCTAAATCACTCACTTTTATTTATTTTTTATTTTTTTAAAACATTTTATTTGTCAGAGAGAGAGAGAGAGAGAGCACAAGCAGGAGGAACTGCAGGAAGAGGGAGAAGCAGGCTCCCCGCTGAGCAGGGAGCCTGATGGGGGACTTGATTCCAGGACCCTGGGATCATGATCTGACCCGAAGGCAGACACCTAACTGACTGACCACCCAGGCGTCCCCTAAATCACTCACTTTTAAGAATCAAGAGCATAGGGGCGCCTGGGTGGCTCAGTTGGTTAAGCGACTGCCTTCGGCTCAGGTCATGATCCTGGAGTCCCTGAATCGAGTCCCACATCGGGCTCCCTGCTCGGCAGGGAGTCTGCTTCTCCCTCTGACCCTCCCCCCTCTCATGTGCTCCCTCCCATTCTCTCTCTCTCAAATAAATAAATAAAATCTTTAAAAAAAAAAAAAAGAATCAAGAGCATAGGGGCGCCTGGGTGGCATAGTCGGTTAAGGGTCTGACTCTTGGTTTCGGCTCAAGTCCTGATCTCCGGGTCATGAGATTGAGTCCCAGGTCAGGGGCTCTCCCCCTCTTCCCCTCCTCACCCCCCTCAAATAAATAAATAAATCTTTAAAAAGGGGGGGAACCCGGGGCGCCTGGGTGGCTCAGTTGGTTAAGCGACTGCCTTCGGCTCAGGTCATGATCCTGGAGTCCCTGGATCGAGTCCTGCATCGGGCTCCCTGCTCGGCAGGGGGTCTGCTTCTCCCTCTTCCCTCTTCCCTCTCGTGCTCTCTGTCTCTCATTCTCTCTCTCTCAAATAAATAAATAAAATCTTTAAAAATAAATAAATAAATAAAAAATAAAAAGGGGGGGAACCCAAGAGCTTCAACTCTATCCAACAATATTTTTTTTTAAAGTATTTTTAAGTATTTAAGAAATGGGGAGTTGTATGGATTTAGATTTTTTTCTTTCACTGCTTATGACTGAGTAACATTAATTAAACCCTAGTTATACTCCACTAAACACCTTTGTATACCTTATTTCATGGAGTCTGGAAGGAGGGATTCTTATTTTTTGTTTTTATTCTTTTCCTATGTAACCATTGGGAGAATCAAGGCTTGGAAACTGTCAGAAACTTACTAAATTATCCACCCCAGCTCAGAGGGTCTGTCTGTCTGATTCCGGCTGCATCCTCGGGTCCTCACATGGTGCTCATAAGCAGGTACTCAATAAATAGTTGCTAGTATGTTATTCCCCAGGGTGGCAGAGCGAGTGGGTAACGAGACCTTTATGAAAGATGAACACAGACCTCACAGGACAAAGAAGGAAAGAAAGCGGTTTGCATAATTAATCATGAAATCAGAAAGGACTTTGATTTATATGTCACAGCTTCTTTTTTTCCAAAGACTTTGAGGTATCTGACAGTTACCTGGTTTATCCGTCCGCCGATCCTGGCAACATCCCTGGCAAGTGGGGATACACAAGCCCAACGCACAATTCAAGGACCAGACGCAGTGGTCTCCTGCCCCCCTTTTGCTTCTGCGCCCCCCTGAGTCTTCAGGTGCCTTGAGGGAGAGGGCCCCCCCTTCCCCATCCCCACCCCCTAGGAGCGGCCATGACTGAACTCGGCAAAGAGGGTGAACTCAAATGTCACCTTGGGCGCTTAGTAGGTGGAGAGAAAACAACTTAGAATTGACCGTGGTAAGGTATTTAGACAAAGCACGAGGGAACACATCCCCAGATCTGTCTTCTACTTGAAATCTGACCTTTAATGGGTACTGGGATTCCTAGAACATTGCAGGAAATTGAGCTGAAAAGAAGCAAAACCTCAAGTAAATGCTTTGCTCAACATTTCTGTAAAACTTTTATTATCAGAAAAACAACAAACGAATAATTTTAGCTGTCGCTATAGATAGAAGCTTTGCTTATATTAGCCCGATATGGTATCTTTTCATCAAAATCACAGGGTGAAAATGGGGGAAGTGACTTTCCAGTCACAAGACTCCCAGGAGATTTCTATCTCCGAGATGGAGACCTAGAGACCTGTAAAGGGCAAGCTGTGGGAAGTTCGCACGAGATTCCTACATTTACCCTTGCCACGACCTGTCTTACGAGTTTGGGTGAGACATAGAAGTCTTGATTAAATGCAGGTGACAAGGTGTCTTGAGTTGATTTTTCTCATTTAACATTACACTTTCTTAATTTAAGCAGCTCAGTAAGAAACAAGACATAAGAGAGTCTTGCTTTTAATTAAACATACCAATATATACTTATTCACTAGTTTCACTGAGATATTGCTTAATTTCTGTTAATGCTGTGGATTTTTTTTTTCTTTCCATAGAACAGCATTCTTGTTAATCTTGCTTGGATGCAATTAGTTGTGCTGTGTTTATCTTCTTGGTTCCACAGTTAATTTCAGCGTAGAACCAATTTATTTATATTTTTCACTGCTCAGAACATCCTTCCCACTGAAAATTCATTGTCTGTGCCACGATCCACGTTGTACTTTTATTTGGGATGGAAGGAAGGGAGGGATTGGTTTGGAGGAAGAAATGGAGGGAGGTGTCTACAAAATGCTCTTCATCTGGTAGCGTGGAATGGTGCTGTCCCTAATGGAGGGCACCGGCACCCACTCTTGGGTACGAGTATGGTGCTGTGATTGGCTCTCTGCATCACTTTCTGTTCCCTCAGAAACAGATGACAGACTAAGAAGAGACTCCAGTATAGTTATTACGTTTCTAAACACCCAACAAACATAAACAGCGAAGCATCTTTTAACAGACTGTGACATATTGATTCGCCACACATCTCTTGCCAAGTTAGGAGTCAGGAGCTAAAACATCGACATAGGACAGCTCAGATTCCCTCTCTGTGGAGAGTGTATAATATTGTAAGCATTAAAGGCTTAATAGAAAACCAGGCCTTCCAATGTGTTGGGGGCATTCAATCAAGCGCTCTTGAAAGCAGGTTTCTGCACTCTGCGCACAGGACAGGCCGCGGGCCTCACTTGGCGTTTGATGACCAGCCCACCCCCCCCCCGACCGTGCGCCAGAACTGGGCATCGTCTGTGGCCATATGAGTAGGCGGAGAAGGAGGAAATAGAAGCTACTTCCAATTCACGGCGTGTCTCCAGCTGCCTTTTTTGTTTTCTACAACCACCCAGGATGGAGCAGACCCTAATCATTTTAGAGAATGGGCTGCTTACAGTATAACCTAAGCCTTATCAAAATCCCCGACTGCAAATTGTGAAGTCTTGTGAAATACTATTCCATTTGTGAAATATTATTTACCAGGGCTCAATATTTTCAACATCCATCTTCACTCCTATATACTTGGATTTAGTTTCTACTGGTTATTAGCCTGAAGGCAGCTCTAAGTTCATCTAAGTAGTCTATCTAGCGTGATTGGAGGGCCTGCTCTTAACACATTTTGAGAAGTCTTGAGAATCAGCCACTGACAGGAATGCATAAATGGATGAGCCGAGGAAAACTGGCAGAAGTGGGGCTCCAAAGACCCTCCTTGTGCTACAAGGACAAGCTCCTTCTCTTCCATCTTCTTTGCATTCTAGGAGAGGGTAAATAGGATTACCAGCTGCCTTTCTCGAACGTCCCCTCCTGTACTCTGGTTTCGTGAACCTTGGAACCAGAGGGTGTCCTGACAAGAAATTTTGCTTGGAGTGCACATGTCTGCAGTTCAGCTGCACTTGTCATATCATTTTAGACTCCCAGTCATGTTCTATTTACTTCTTTGGCAATAACCCTGCTCAGGAAAATACATGTTCCACTCTATGTTATGCTCATCTCTAGATTGTCATGCCAGATTTTCCCCCCTCCTTTGCCCATGTTTAATAAGAAGAGGAAAAAGAGAAATAGCTTACAGTTCCTGAGTGCTTACGTTGGGTCAGGCACGGTGCTGAGCACTTCATGTGCCTGATCCCTTTCAGTCTTTACATTGAAGAATGAAGACACAGAGGCACAGAGAAGTCAGTTCATTTGTCCAGGGTCACACAGCTGGGGGTGTGCAGGGCGTGGGGGGGCTCTGACTCTGCATTGTTGCCTCTCCTCTAAGTATCCGCCCCAAGAGCTGGCTCCAGGTTCTACCGGGGGCCTCCGACAAGATGGTATATAGAAGCAGAGGGAGCATCCCTCCTCCAGAGAAAAAGAAACTATCAGGAAAACTGAAACCTCTGTGGCCTTCTTTCCAGAGTCAGAATAAATGTGCTGAACTGTACTTTAAGGCACTATGACTGGGCTCCTGAACAATACCATGGCTAGTACTGTTTTCCAGGCTGACACCTGGCCGGCTCTCTCTCTTTACTCTCAGGCTAACAATTAGATTTAAATCCCTGACAGGACTCTAACTCTAATCACCCTGGGGGGTTCTAGATTTCTTTACTATTGCTTGCGAAGATTTCATTTTTAAAAAAACCCTTTGAAACGGTAAGTTACACTCAGCAAACAGCTTTTTTTTTTTTTTTTCTTTTAAATCTATTATCTTGTTGGGTCTTTTGAAGAACACATGCTGCTCTCTCTCTCTCCTAAACTTGAGATGTCAACCCTTATTTTTATCTCCAATTTGAAGAATAAAAATACCCAGGAGGACCAGAGAGGGCCGGCTCCTAAAATGCAGCTTTCATCCACACCTGTGTCACTGCTAGGCTCATCTGGACGGCATCCAGGCCCTTGGGATCCATTGACTCGGGAATTTGGGTTTTTTTCTGGTGTGTGTGTGTGTGTGTGTGTGTGTTTATAAACTCGTTTTCTACGTATAGTACAAATTATCGTGGTGGCTTTGCTTCTCAGGGGAAAACTAAAGCATTGTGCTTTATATGAACGAGTGAATCTCTCGGCCTCTGTGCCCAGTTGCTCTGAGCAAGGCATTTAGAGGCATGGTTTTCCTTAGAGCCGTTTACCCCCCACCTGACACCCACGGCAATTTGTGTCAGCACCGAAGTGCTTGTGATCACGAACGCAGCTTTTCTCTGTACAGGGGTACCTGACCCAAACGGGCACTTGGAGTCCTTCGAGGAACAGGACAGAGTCATATAAAGAAGGAACTGGTTCAGGTGGGGATCGCCAGCCTCATTAACATGCATTAAAGCACCTGAGTAGCCTCCCAGGGGATCCGGTCACTCAGGAAAAATCTGTTCTGAGACCTTCCTATCACTACTTTATGGCTCCTTTGGAGGCTCCCAGTTACTTTTGAGGAGGGAACTTGTTGGGTCTCTTTCCTAAGTCTAGTCCGTTCATTCAGCAAGGAAAAATGACTCTCACCAAAAGGCCCAAGGATGAGGTTTGGTAATTCTTCCAGTCAAACCTTTCAGCCAAATGTCTTCCAGGAGACTGTATTTAGTACTTTGCCGGAAACATAAAAGTAATACAAGAGCATTTAATTTTACTAAGTGTGATGCTTTTGAAAAAATAAATTTTTTTGGTAATCTCATTCACAATTCTTTTAGGCAATTAATAAATGCCCCACAATCAGCTTAAAGCATAACGAAAAATTCCATGATTTTTCTGACAACTTTCTCTGAGTGAAAGTGAGAACCATTGATACATGTTGATGCTTTCATATATATCCCAGCAGAGGATGAAGAGTGGCATTTTCTATTCCATTTAGTAACAGTCGTTACCAGAATAATCCCTATTGAAAGCCAGGCATACAGCTAAAGATATGAGGAGAAGTGGGCTCTATTGAATCCAGGATAACCAAATTTTTAAAAATCAAGATACATACCAATTCAACCGCAAGAATTAAACACTTGATAACATTGTAGTAAAAAAAGGTTTTCTCAGGTAACCAAATATATGCATCCTCTGGCTTGCGAAAATGGGGCTTAAGAACATTACATTCTAAAATGTCTGGTTGAACTGGGGGTGGAAATTCCCTGGAGAGTGAGAAGCATTCCTGGGGGGGGTGGGGTGGAGTGGTAGACCTGCCACCACAGGACTCTCATGGTGGTGAGAGTCAAGGCGGTGGTGACTCGTCCTACAACCAGTAGGGAATGAGGCGTAGCAGTGGAAGGGCAAAGATTCTAGTACTTTCCAGTTGTCCTCAGCATGAGAGATACCTCCCCACACAATCGGGTACATAGGCTGAAATTGCTAAATTACTATACATTTAAAAAGTAAATAAGTAGAGAGCTTCCATGGAAGACATACTCCATAGTTTAAGCAAATTACACTTAAATTTTGCCAACAATTCATTTGTTTAGGATATCGAGCAGCGTATGTATATTGTCGGTCTAATCTTGAGGAATTTTGCAGGCAATTCAAAGAAAATCAGCAAGTAAAACAATAGTTGTCTTTTCTGGGAGGCAGGTCTTTGGTCTAGTAAGATTACGGTAGGAGGAGGATCCCGGAGCCTCACACAGTGCCATGTGTATGGCAACATCTGGAAGAGAATAGCAGCCGTTTTGAAGATCTGCAAATCTAGCAAGCACCCTGGCATCAAGACTGGATCAGACTGCAGTGTTCAGACTTCTACATCATTTCTCTCCAAACTGGACTCCTCAGCAAGCATTTCTCATTGTCCACGCTGGGAAAAGCTACTCGGTCCTCCACGACTGGCTATTATCAGAGCTGAAACGCTGCCGCGTTCTAGGCAAATGACTGACTATAGGAATGGGTGCTCAGTGAGTGGGGTTCTAATGATTAGGTCCACTCTCACTTCTATGCAGTTGGTAGTGCTGTCTTCAACATCAAATAATACGTCCAATTATCCATAGCTCAGGGTTAAATACTTTATTCCCCCCTCTAACCCCCGGCTTTGGTGGATGGGTGCTTGAGCATGAAGCTTATATGCACAAAATCAACACTGGGCATAGAGTTCCGATCCAGCCTCGCAGCTCACACCACCGTCAACTATGCTCAAACCTCTGAGCTACTGGTGATATCATGTCCTACATAGATGGTGTTACCATAATCCGGCATTTTCTAAAGCTGTCAAACTGAAGCCTTGAGCTGGAAAGGCGCCGCACAGAAGTGAAATCCAGTTGCATCTGCGAGCCTCCAGCTCCGTGGGAGTCCTAATCAGGTTGAGTACAGTTCCGTGCTACACAGGGCAGGCTGCAGTGCAGGAGGTAGGCCATTTGAATGCTTTCTGAACTCCGTTAGTTACTCCTGCTGAGAGTGAAAAAATCCTCATAAATGCATAAAAAATTAAATTGCCTATGAGGTAAGAAATGAGATGGTACCTTGCTACCAAGTATTATTTTCCATTCAAACAGTCGACAGTCACACATACAACGCAGAATCATAGAGTACATACCTGCAAGGCATGCAGTGCCGACTGGGAATGCTGTGCTCAGAAGTCTAATGACATCTTATCATCTGGTAACAACCCCCTGATTTGGGCTTCAAGTTTACTTCCCCTCAATCCCCACCCCCACCCCAGATGGCACTCACAATCTCCATTCCAGGCTAGCCGAGGGTCAGGCCAGCCCAGGGGGACGTCAGAGATGCCTGGCGTCAGTCAGTGAGATCAGGAGGCCCAGGACCAGTCACAGCACGGAGATGCAATATGGGGTGGATAGGACTACCGAGCGAGAGATGCACTTTTTATTTCTCCCATGTTCCCTGACCTTAGCATCTGGTGGGTCTGGAACAGCAATTGTCTGGACATTTTGCCATCACATGCAACCTCTGAAGGCAGGCAAGAGCTAGCTTGAGAGCTGGGGAGACAGTGGATCCTTAGGACACCGTTTTGAGGCCCAGTATCCAGTTGTGCCCCTGAATTTTCAGTTACATTAGCCAATAAATCCCATTTTTCTTAGATACAGGTTTTCTTTCACTGGTAATCAAAATAGTCCTAAGTGACCACCAGTTAAAAGGAAGAACTATTTTAACTTGCATCTCAGTCTTGGCAGAGTACTCTCTCCACAGGTAAGGAGGGGCACGGAGATGCGGGGAGGCAGCTTGCCAAGGTGCTCTGCTAGTCAGCAGTACAGCCAGGACCAGAAGCCAGGGCTCTTGCTTTCTCAGGTGACGTTCACACCAGACCGTGGGAAAATTCAACATGACAGACTTGTTTAATAAAACTTTTAGTTAAATTTTGTTCCAATTAAAAGTTTGCTCATTGGTTAATATACCTTAAAAAAGAATTTATAAATTAATTTTTTAAGTGATCCTTTGCATTGTTACTTAGAATATGGACAACTTGAAGATACAATGAACTAAATTTCTTAGAAATGTGTTTGTGGTCTGCTTTAACAGCAACAGAAATAGCCCAACAAAATAGCTTAAAATGTTTTATTAAGTATATATAATATTACAGGGTAATATTTACAAAGTTATGCTTTTAAATAAAAAAAGTATCTTGGCAAAGATTGCAGATATTCAAAGCTTCAAACAGTGATAAATTGATTTAATACATATAAAAAAAACCTTTAACGGTAACACAGCTGTAAAACAACTTTGGTCTTTAAATCACTGCAAAAAATGGCTACTGACAAATAGCACACCTTTAATTGCTATGGAAAAAAGCCCCAAGAGAGGATCTCGCACATAGCAACACTGGAGTTTTCTTTATTTAGAATGGTTAATGGGTATTTATATGATGTAGGATCTAAATCTCAACAATGGCTTTTTGTAAATAATGCTCCATTTAATAAAAACAGAAATGTTTCCTTCTCTCACCAACCCTGATAACAACACTTTTAAGATTCCACTGATGTCGTCTTACAGAAAAACTTATTACAAAGGCTCTTTTTTTCAAAAGGCTCAATTTATGGGAAAGCTGGTCTTAAATGATAAGTAAGAGCTGTCAAAAGCCAAAGGCAGGAAAACTTTCTGTTCACTGCTTAGCTCTTAAAAGTTACCTGGATTATCCCTATTATCCACAGAAAATGACTTAAAAAAGGACCCCAGTGGGTGATGGCAGTTAGTGATTTTGAAAATAGTACACATGTGAAACTAAGGTTTCTAAACAAATTCTCCATTAAATAAAACATAATAAAAAGAGAAAGTGTTGCCCAACAATCCTTTCTCCGGTTTCCAATGGCATGTAAATGCCATTGGAGTATGTATTTCCATACACATCCCACAGATCTGTTTTTGAATACCCCTTTTAGGACAAAAAATATCTAGGTGATACCGAGCTTGATTCTTAATGAGATGGAGGAGTAAACGTATCACTTTTTGAGCTTTATTAACTCAAATCACAATTTGGTCATTTACTAAATTGACTATAGCATCCTGGCATGAGCAATACTCTCAAATTTTGGGATAGCCCCATTTTTTCATTTTGACATTCTCAGAAATTTAAACAAAACGGACCTGGAGTTTCCAGGTGAAAAGTCATCACCTTTTAAGGTTTTCAGGGCATGTGAAATTTGTCAAAAAAAGGAAACGATCTAAATCACCCTACTGAAAATAGTGGGGAATCTGCATACAGCCAACTTTCAATCATCCAACTTATGCACTGAACACCTAATGAATGCAAAACACTGCAGGAAGAGAAAGGGGCAAGTAAAAAAGCTCTTGCCATAACAGAATTTCAAAATTGAGAGAAGCAAGACAAAAAACCTGACAGAACTTAGCAGACACACATGAAGTACTAAGAAAGGTATAGAAGAGATGAAAGAGGCAGCGACAGAGATGGGGGTGAGCTACAGATGAGAGCCAGGAGGGGAGGGAGGGCTGGAAGACAATGTTTTGAAGGAGACGGAAAATTGGATTTGGCCAAAAACACTGGAGAAGTTGTTGCAAAAATGACAAGTGGTACCAGAGGATGTGCACTAAATAAAATCGAGTGTTAGTCAATGGCAAAAATTGGGATCATTGAGTAAAAAGCAGGTTGTCAGGGGAGTCGGGGACAGATACAGGACGCTCAAAACGTTGTTAACAATTCTAATTTGGTGTGACAAAAATTGCGAGCCACTGCAAGTCTGATTTAAAGTGAATGAACTGACCCAATGAGGCCCAAGCAAGAGGGCTCCTGCTGATGTGGTCCCTTTTCCAGAGAAGCTGACAGCTAGTAAGAACAAGAGTTGATGTCACCTGGCATCTCTCCTGCTTCCTCTGTGTGTTGTCTAGGGCAGTGAGTGCCTCAGAAGACAGTGTTAAAGAGAACACAAAGGGTGATGGATAGGTCCTAAGACTGAACCCCAAATAAATGAGAGCTTATTGCATATTAAAAGGTACAACTTGAGTTTATAAAAAAGTTTGCTATAAAGATTTTCATGCCTTACTTTTTCTTAATAGAGAATAGGTATCTGGATCTTTTTCATCTGTTTTTCTCCTCCTTTCATCAAAATTGATTTCCAAAGTAACAAACAATATTAGTAAAATATATTTTCAGAGGAAAAAACAGCAAGAGCCATCAGATTTATATAAAGGAATACAGCTCCCTCTACATATGATAATATTTTGGACAGCAACACAATTAGGAAAGAAAATTTTTTTTTTTTTTTTCCAAGAAGAGCTGTCTTCGTAGTCTGCTCAGTTTTCTGAGAAGCATCAGCAGGTCATAAGGTTTGCCAGAGGCAAACCACTTGGTCCCAACATGAAATATGACAATTAATTTGGCATAAAAGAGGCACATGGGAACATTCAGTGGACTAAGAAATAACTATTAGTAATGTAACTACAGATATGAATGTCTTACTATTACACAGACAGGAAGAATTACTAGTATTTTTAGAGGGTATTGTGAGCAGTCAAAAAGCTTGGCAAATTACCTAGAAGTTTTTGAAGTTTTAAGTGATCAAATATTCGCATCAAATATAAGTCCACCCAATAAAGATCTTTTTTAATGTTGTTACTAAAAGCATGAAATTAACATTTGCTCTCCTGTAGGTTGTCCGTACTGTCCGTACTGTCCCGCTGTTGTCCGTACAGAAGATGCACGTGCCTATCTTACACTGTGCACGCGCCCGCACACACACACACACACACCCGCGAAGGAAGAAAACGAGTGCTAAGAATCTAAAAGTACTCCAGGCGATCACGACTGTCAGAAACGTTAATTTTCTTCTAATGGGGGTAGGAGATGTGGGGGGTTTTGTTTTACTTTCCGATCTTAGAGTGAGGGGCTTACAGAGGCAGGACTACACAAGGAAGATGAGTGCTTATCATGCAACACAGATACAATGGTAACAAAACCACCCTGTCGCGGGGGGGCCTGTCGGCCTGACGGTGACACACATTATGTTGCCATGCAGGAGACTCATAGTTCAAATCTCAATCTTGGTTTTTCATGCCCCAGATCAGAAAAGTGAAGAGACACTGTAGACTGTGCCTTCAAATCCGAGGAAGGAAATACATATGTTACAACCATCGCTATTTTTGCTGAGAAGTGTGAACATAGTTCTCTGAGAATAAGTCTGGCTCCTTTCTACAATGATGCTACCGTGTCACTGGACCATGTTCAAAGAGGAGAAAAGGTGCTACATCTTGTACAGCAGAAGCAAATAACAGGTGGACAAGACAGGATTTAAAGGGTTGTGTAAATAAAAGAAAAACACATCCATCAATAAAATTACTCTAAATCTGGAAAGGATTCATTACACTGTATGTCGAAGGAAGAAATGTGTGAATGGCAACCCCCAAGAATGAAGACCACAATCTCCTGCCGGATCACATCACACGCAGGCAGCATTCAAGATATTCCCAAGCAAACTCCTGTCTGTTCTTAAATTTGCTATTTCCTTGACCCAGAAGTGGTACAGACCGTATTCGGCTAACACCAGCCATAACTGCCAACGTGGCCGTGAACCCAAGTTTGCTAAAGGTTCTACGGAAGCCACTGTTCTTCATAGAGCTCTCTGGGAAACCACGAGGGTAGCGCCAGGTAATTCTCACCTTGAACCAATTTAAACTGGTGACCTAAAGTCAAGAGACCCTAGGATCTGAAAGGCATCATTCTTGGAAGTTGGCCACTCTACTCTTGCCCCTAACTGAGTAAAAATAACAACAAAAAACTGGATCTCAATTGGGCACACAACACAGATGACAATTCTTTTATTAACTACATTACAAATGCTCTGAATAAAAACTGTAACAATAATCATTTAAGGGTCAATGATTTACTTTTTTCCACAGATGAGAACCAGTTATCTTTCTTGTTCTCTTCTCCTGAACAGTGAACCAAGGCCATGGTGCTCAAACACAATTGTACTCCTTTCACGTCTTACTACTTTCCAAATCAGAGTCCGTCACTTCACTTCAGTTACTCTGGAAAATTGAAAAATGAACATATAATCACTATTCATGTCTATTTTCTATGCACTAACAAGTTGATGTATTTTAAAAAACTGGAATTGTCATATATACGATATCTAAAAATAAAGAAAAAGTATTTAATCTTAGATTTGCAAAGGTCACAAACCCGGCAAATCACCAGCCTTTTTAGTTGTAGTAAGTAAAAGGCCAATGCCAAATGAAAATAAAAATCAGCAAAGTCTGGTAATCTCAGTTTGCTAGGTTAGCTCTTAAGCCAAGAGATGTTGATTTTTCAAAGCAGAAGATATTGATCACAGAATAATATTATACCCCATTCATTTCAGACCTCTACCATTCATGATATAAGTGAAATAAAATGTTGATTTGGAGCAAGAGGAAGAGAAAATGGTACTGTGGTCACTAGAAGGTTAGTCTGAAACTCACTTACTGACCAGGCAGACACACTGTGAGCATCAAGCCCACCAGAAACACAGGGTTTTTGTTTTTGTTTTTTATTTTAAAAGCCAACAAATTCTAAACAGATAAATATTAGCAAAATTAAGGGAGTTTCAAAGGTCATCATAGATTTGTGTGCTATGAACACACAAAAACTACTCTACCTACTGATACAGTGGTTCTAAAAAAAGGAAGAGGCACTCGAGGCTCTTGTACTAGTTTTCTGAAAACAAAAGGAGTTTCATTTCCTCATACAGCTTCAGAAGACTGACACCACAGCAGGAAAAAAGCAAAGAAATTAAAAATAAATCACGAGAATGTAAACATGGACAAACCATGCCACAATTCCAGGGGCTGGTTCTTTTTTAAAATTTTTTATTTTTTAGGAGGGTGGTGGTTGGCAAACAAAACACACGTCTTTGTAATAAAGGCTGTAGCTGTGACACAAACTTACAAAAGTGGAATTGCTCTGTGATTCCTTGTCAAACATGGCCTAAGCCTTGTGTTAAACTCTGTCCACCAACACATAATCAGCGTGTTTTTAATCTCATGCAAAAACTAATTGCACTCAGGGGAACACAGCCTCTTGTGTTAAAGGCTGCACTTTGCCACAGAGGTGAGGAGGTAGGTCACGGATGTTAAAGCATTAAAATAGCAAACTATTTACATGATCAAGGAATGACTGCAAATATCAAAGGTATGAAGAAATTTTTGATAAGATAAAAACAAACTTGTCACATGTTAACAGAACTGAAGTATCAAAGCATCTTAAGGTAAAATCAAAATGAATACTTATAGCACTCAGTATCTCCGACTTATTTTTAAAAACAAGTATGTCCTTGAAATATTCAATAAAAATTAGAAGTTATTAGCCCAGAGTTCCAAAACAAGAAGCAAAAGCTCGACTGACTAAACATTTCTCTCTTAAATCCTCTCCTGAAAGGACAGAACTGAGTCCTGCTTAGAAAAGCGGAGATATTAAGTCCCCATGAATTAAATGCAACAAATCGCCAACACAAGCACGAAAGAAACTCTGTCAAGATGATAAAGATTTGTGCCAGATTATCTATGTGTGTTATAAAAAGCATTTAAAAGTTAGTCACCAGATACTGCAGCTGAAAAATGTTTTTTAAAAAGCAGTAATTTCGCTTTGCTATGAGCAATATGATTGGAGGGTCTGATTAGTGACACCCTACAGCTTTTCTAGCACTTGTTTTATAACTTTAAGGAGATTTAAGTTTTATAAATCAAGAAATGCAGGCCTTTATGATTTGACAGTGTCCCTTTTACATAAAAAAAAGAGCACACTTTCAAGAAGCCATTTTACTTCTTTTCATTGTTCATATTTTAACCAACTATAATTGTAGGTGCACTTTATACTTACCATCATTCATCATTCCTTTTGATTCTTTAAATGCTAAGAATTAGTAACAAGCCAAGCAGGCAGTTAGTAAGATTCCACAATTAGAAATCATTTCTAAATAAATAAATACACAGTAATATCATGCTAACTATTCCACAGCTATAAAGTCAAATTAGTTTTAACTCTATTACTTTATTACAAAAGCCTTTCTGTGGATCATACCCACAGACCCCACAAAGGAAACAAGGTCAGTTGAGAACACAGATCTAGACTTAGGGAGAAAGAAAGTGAGATGCTTGGGTCTCATTCCATGGTGACAGCCTGAATCTGAAATTTATAAATCAGAAACTGAAATTAATTGAGATTCTTCTCTATTGGGGGTGTTACACTTCATCTTGCCTAATATAAGGCAAAGGTCCCCTCACCCAAATATCGTTGGGCCAGAGCAAGCAACTACTGGAGAGATACTGAACAGGGCATTTTTCTCAGAGGTAAGAACATTACAATAGCAATACTCTGAATAATCAAGAAAAGAGGGGTCAAGGAAAAACAAAAAACAAAAAACAAACTAGATTTTTCCCAAGGCAAAAAGATAGAGCATTCTAACTGCTTTGGGAGGCTATTTAAATTATGATCAGGTAATGGATCAAGAAGAATATACAAGTTGGTAATAACCACATACCATTAAGGGGCTCCTCTACAGCTTTCTGGAAAATATTTAAAATATATTTACGTAAAAATGGAATTTATTTCATGTCCTTTTATACTAAAATTTATATACGCTAGTATTTAAACTATATAGTTAAGAGTGAATCTTACAGTCTAAAAACAAAATAAAGCAATAAAGAAAAACAAAGCTTGCCAAGCTTACCTAACAGTTTAATAATAACTGTATTAATCTTAATATTTTTTCTATGCAGAATTTCCCACCCACTCTGCCTCTTTTAGTTCAAGAAATTCTAACTTCTCAAAAAGTGCAAACATAAATAGCAATACAGTAATAAATAAAAGAGTTAAACAAGAGATGAGACCAAAGCAGAATCATTTCAAATCATGCAAACTGAATTCAGTAACAAGGAAAGAAAATGTGTTAAGATGTAAGGGTCCAATGGTTGGATTATCTCCAACAGAGGCACTTTAAACACTGCTGGCTGTTGGTGACCAATGTAGCTACAGCACCCATCTTTTTAGCATAAACACTTGTGGTAAGATTCACCCCTAGGCCCCCTTGCCTCTCAGGCATGTCTTCTGAGGCTCTTCAGGCCTAAGGAATATATGTAATCTCCCACTTCCTGCCACAGACAGGAGTCTTGATTTTGGCCTTCCAGATAGAGCTACCATTATTCCTTTCTAGGAAGGTGACCTCTCCAGACCTTCTTTCGAGAAAATAGTTCTTGGGCCTGTCCCATGACCAATCACTACATGGGTTTTTTTTTCACGTGCTCATTTATCCGTTTCAGTTTATCTCTTAAATTTGCTCCTTTTCTCGGAATTTTCTTAGATAGCTTATTAAGGTATCCAAGACACAGTGAAAACTACAGTACAGTATGGAGGAAGAAAAATACTTGTAAAATGGGGGAAGAAGGGAAATAGATTCTAATTCAGAACAGATATGTTCCAGCAATATCTACATTTATTTTATAGATTATTTTTAATGAAATCAATTTCACATGAATCCCTCTCCCTCATTTTAAAGCCTTCTGAAATATCACTTTGTATGTGCACATCAAATGGAGCCAACAGGTGAGGCAGCTTCCTTCAGCAGAGATAATAACCATTATTCTTACACATGACCTTTCCAGTTCTGAGAAAGTGAGAAGTCACTTGAGAAGTCAGCACAATCTTAAGGAATCACTGATTCTATTCTATTGCAACTAAAATGACCAAACAGGTTTTAAAAGAAAGTTGGATCTATTCATGCAAAGTCATGAAATGACTTCCATATTCTCTTAATCTGATGTCATACCACTAAACAGAGAGCAAAAGGCTTCAATATCTCAATTACCATTCCTCAGTCAAAACCATCAAGTGGTCATTTCCAATTCATTTAAGAAAGTTTAACTTACCCTAGGAGGTTGTATAGTCTTCTGACTGGAAGCTGATATAATTAAAAATTGAGAAAATGAACTGAATAAGTGAAACAAATAAAGGCAATATAATGTTTCATTTCAATGACTATATAATGATTAATTGCAAATGATTATATACATTGATAGAATAAAATGATCAAATGATCCATCTACATCAAATAAAACATCTACATTCTCTCATTTGTACATGCTATTATTTCCCCCAAATCAGTCATTTGTTACACTTCTTGTTGAAAAATGCTATCATCTGTTCACCCCCACTGTGAACTCTATACCCCTCCCCTACTCAGCCCAGCCAGAAAGTGGACAGAATGTAGCAATGACCAATCTCCACGCCCTACTCCATTGCCTGTCCTTAGCTCACTGTTCTTGATCCTTGTGGCCCAGTCTTCTCCTCTGCTTCCATCTTTCCCGTTTTCAAAGCTCCAAACAGCTAACAAACTAAAGAAAATATTCAGATCCTTCTCAGTTCAATGAATTATTCTAAGCAGCTAGTTTTAGCCACAATCAACTTCTTCTCTATGTATTCCTTCTCAGCTTTCCAAGTCACCCTTGCCACTGCTTCTGAACGGACTGGTTAATGGAGATGAAGGAATATAGGGCATGAAGAAAGTGACAAAGGGAAAAAATATTACTCTAGCTGCACAGGGAAAAATAGAGAACTTCCTTACAAAGCCAAGTGAGAAGGTCCCAGAGCAGCTCAAGCCAGTCCTAAACACAGAATGAGTCCTACATATATAAAAGCATCAACCAGCAACATCCTGTGAGCCAGTTGGTAGGAGAGTGATGTTACAGGACAGTCAATTACACTGTCCCGGGGGTTGGATGGAAGCCTGGATTTGACTGTGAGCAGACTCAGGCAAGCCCCAGGGACTGCGCTAGGGTTCTGTGCACTCTACTTCCTGCCACTCCTCTTCCATGCCCACCCCTACAAAGCTTCCGAAGCCGATGGGCAATGGGAGTGAGACGCTACCCAAGGGCAGCCAATGTACACACTAGCCAGAAGCTGACAGACTCTCTCAAACAGAGACCACAGCGACTGACTAGCCTGAAAAGTTTCTCTCTCCCACTGGAGCATGAAGAGGAGAAACAGAAAGAAGACCAGAAAGTTGGTGATGGAAAGGAAGGTGACATAGAGACAGCAAGCCAGGAGAGAAGCTCAAGGCTTAAAGACAAAGGTAAGAGAAACTATCAGTGAGAAGACAAAAATAAAATACAAGATAAGGCCATAAAGAGGAGGATAAGCTTGTAGGGAAAGAACCAGAGAAGAACTCAATAGTATAACTGGCAGATGGGCACTGACAAACTCCTATTACTTAGAGGGCAACATGGTGGCTCAGTTCTTAGAAATGCATCGGATACTTCCAATTCCTAAACTGCTTACTGTTCCAGTCCCTACGAGGCCTGGTTGTGTCCCAGCTCTCAGGAGATTCCCTTCTCTGTTATTATTAAGAACTTCCAAGTAACTCCTTTTCTGTTTGAATAATGTATAAAGAATAGTTTCTGAGTTCCAATTCTCAGGTCCAAGGAACATCACATTTTGGCTAGACCATTCTGAAAAAGAGCTCTATAAAGAACAATGATTCAGAGGGATAAAAGTCAGCTGTGCTCCCACTACCAGTATAAAACCCAAAGGTGCAGAAGTTAGTTTCACTTGAGCCAATCTTCTTCCATAGGCATATGATCATCGTGACAAAATTACTATGGTTTATCTGCTACTATAATGGACCTAAGGCACTGACAGCTACACATATGTATGTAGTTAAACATATATATACACAAATATATATGTTAACTATATAGTTTATATATATTTATAAGTATATAACACACTTTATATAATATATATTAATATATTATTAAATACATACTTATATACAAAACTATTATACATAAAATATATTTATTTTATTTATTTTTTAAACCACAAGCCCTAAGGATTCCATATAAGCTCCCTTGCAAGGTTTCTTCTTGATTTATTCTTCTCTCCCTGAAACATCTGACCACACAGTATAAATGTATTTCTAGGTTTTAAATTTTCAGGAATAATTTTCCTACTCATATCAGACTCACCTCTCCTTAACAATGGGCTACAAAATATCACTGAATTATATATATATATTCCATGTCTTCTAAAACAACTAGGATGTTGTGATAAATATGGTTTCTATGTACTAGTAGGTTGATTTGTAACAAAACACGTTTATATGCACTTATACTGAACTAAGTGGTAATGACTTTAACAAAAAATGAACAAGTACCGACTCTTACAAATAATGGATATTAATGACGCATACAAACAACAAGCCTAACTCTAGTGAGTTTAGTTAGTTCTATTTAATTTTCTGTATGATCTCACATTGTTATTTCTAGCCCCAATTTCATTTTGCAAAACTTAAATGCTTCCAGTAAAAAAATGAAATCCAACACGGTTTAAAAAGACCATAGGAAATGAAATTTAAAAATCTTACTTCTAGAGTAACAATTAAGGCTACAAATTTAAGCTTGGAAATAATAAAAACAACAAAAGTTAAAATTCTCATAGGGCCATTAACTTACTCTTAAAGAGTCAGCTTGGATTTTAACGACAAAAACAACAACAAACTGAGGATTTTATTGCCTTGAAGTCAAGACACATTCATTAAGCTTTTCCAAAACAGAGCATCAGCAATGAGTAAAATTTATTTTGGAAACATTTACAATTTTTACCTCCTGATAAAAATGTTAAAATTTGCAACCTTAATGTTACGTATACTCACACTTACACATTCAGATTATTTTAAGAAAAACACATCAATTTTCCTATTCTACCACATTATCTAAAAAGCAACTTTCCTGTACCTTTTCTCTTCTTGCCCTTCAACTGACCGAAGGTGTGCCTCTGAATTCTGGCATCAGACAAGTTGATTTGGAAAGTTAATTTAGAATATTCTCAAAATGTCAATAAAATTGGACTAAATTCTTAACTTACATGTGATGTATTTATATATGCTAAACTATGATAAAGAAAAAATAATTTGGGGACCTTTTCAAGATTTCACTTTCAGTTTGATTTTTAAGGTGAAAACAGTATGTGTGTAATTACAGTGGTTTCACAAGCTTCTTTGGGATGTAAACGATGGAGAAGGGAGAGAGCAGGGCCCAGGAGGTGGCAGTTAGCTGATGCCTATTTCCACCTGAGTCAGCATTCCAGACCTGTTGGCAACTCTACTGAGCATCATTCTTTAGACATGGAAGGCTTGGGGGAGCATGGGAATAAAAGGGAGTACAATCTAGATAATGAGGAATAAAAAGAACAGAGAGCTGACTATCAGTCAAAGACACATAATACTACATCATGTTGCAGGTCACATACTGTTCTCAAGCATTCATAAGAAGCAACATAACCAGCAGTGTCTTATTCAAGAACCACACAAATGGTGATTAGAATATTCAACAAAAATAGAGTATGTATCAACATTCATAATGTGATGCTTCTGACAGCTACTAAATGAACACCATTCTGCTGAGAAATCTTCATTGTGTTTTATGGACTTATGAGTCACAAACTAAGAAAATTTCATTGAGGAAACGACTCTGACTTAAGAACACATGAACCAAAGATAGGGAGATTTTAGTTAAGTATTTTAATTGTTTATCTAATAAGCATTAACCAAATAGGGACAAAGAATATATAACAAAATCGAACTCATTCATCAGTCAGCAAAAACTGAAGTTCAGAAACAAAGGTAAAATTTCTTTGAGAGTATTATGTAAGTCATATGGAAAATTATTTGACTATAACAATTCAAGGTTTATATTAATTTTTGTAAACACAGTAAAGTTCACCTAAAGCAGAAACACTGATTTTTTTACTCCATTATTTGGCAACTTTTGATTATTTTGACAAATGCTTAAGAGTTTGCTTTGCTTTACTTCTTAAATAAAAAACAAATTTTTTTAAAAGGATACTAATGTAAACCAATTACAGGGAACATTTTTAGCTTAAATAAGACAACATACTAGCTAAAAGCACCTGCCTCTATATATAAAAAATAAGAATTTATATAGAAATCTGTTATTTGAAAATTGGCAGATTAAATATGAAGTTCAGAAATAATTAGCCAACTCCCCACTTACTAACAATTGATTTTAAAGGTAGTAAAAACAACATGGATGGATCTAGGGGGTATAATGCTAAGTGAAGTCAGTCTGAGAAAGACAAATACCATATGATTTCACTCATATGCAGAATTTAAGAAACAAAACAAACAAAGGAAAAAAGAGACAAACAAAAAATAAGATTCTTAAATATAGAGAACAAACTGGTGGTTGCCAGAGGGGAGGTGGGGGGGATGTGTAAAACAGGTGATGGGGATGAAAGTTAAAGAGTACACTCATCATGATGAGCACTGAGTAATGTATAGAACTGCTGAATCACTGTATTGTACACCTGAAACTAACATAACACTGTATGTTAATTATACTGGATTTTAAAAACAAATTTTTAAAAAGGTAGTAAGGCCTTAAATTTTAAAACTCCATGTTTTTATATTAGTTTTAACTAAAAATATTTTAAAGTCAAGTAAAGTCAGAGGACACTGTTCTTTAACAAAAATGACAGATTTTGAATTTCAACACGTCTACTTCGGGGTGTCAAGGTCTGCAAACAGTCTGCAAGAACAGCAAGTAACAAACAGGGTCTCTGTGAAAGAGTTAGCTCTCATCAAACCAATGGGCCAATTAAAAATCCTTTCCTATTAAAATGAATCCTCAACATTCTCTCCTTTTAGGTGGTATAAAAAAGTCTATACATTTTAAAACAAAGCCATTTTCTTTTAAGCTAGTCTATCATCTAAACTTTTCATAAATTCATATTACTTCTACCCTCTTTCATCACCCCCAAATCATTCCAATTTTAGTATTTTATTATTTAAAAAATATAGCTGCATTCACGGTATTTTCTCATTTTTGGAAACACTGATAAATTTCTTTAGTCATAAATTGTAAGAGCCAATCAAAAGAATTTTCCAAATTATATATTGAAGTTCTTGGCATAGGCTAACAAAAATAAGACTGACTTACCAACAAGTTTCATATAAACTAATCCAAGTAATTCTGCTAGAGCTATAATACCCAAACCTGAAATCAGAAGAGGGCCATGCACTGGGGTGCACTCTGTAAAAACAAGTGAAATTTTATGTTAGAAATCTACATGAAATAAGTGAACTTTTTAAAAGACCCAACAATAACAGTAATATATCAAGTTTTAAGGAGAATAATTCTTTTTCTAATTACTAAGAAACAAAAATTATCTATATATATATTCAACATTATTCACTTAGCCAGTGAAAGGACTCCAAATTATTAAAAGAAAATGTTTGCATAACATGTACCTATCGCATCAAGATTAATGTAAAACAGTGCATAAAGCCTAAAGTTCCAACCAATTGGAGCCTGGTTATTTAAAAAAATGCTCCTGCAAATGTAGGCGTAGCAGTTTGGCTGCTAGGATAATCAGCCCACAGGCCATATACAGCCAATATTCTCATGGTAATACGGAAACACTATTCTCAGTGGGGAAAAAAAATGAGAGTTAAAAAAAGAAAAGCTCACAAAGCTCACAACACCAAATGCTGGCAAAGATGTGGAGCAACAGGAACTCTCATTCACTGATGGTGGGCATGCAAAATGGCACAGCCACTTTGGAAGACGGTTTGGCAATTTGTTACAAAACTAAATATATTCTTAACAATCCATAGCAATCATAGTCCTTGGTATTTACTTAAATGAAGCTGAAAACTTAGGTCCACACAAAAACATGCACATGATGTTTATAGTAGCTTTATTCTTATTCATCAAAAACTGAAAGTGGCCAGGATGTCCTTCAGTAGGTGAATGGATAAAGAGGAGGAAGAAGAGCTCTGTCCACGAGAAATTCCTAGTGAGACAAACTGGGACTAGAGAAGAACATGGCCCTTACCTGAGACACAAAGGCTTAGTCCAACCACAGAAAGCACATAGCCCAGTACCTGAAGGATTAATATGGCAATGGTGAAGGGAGAAATCCGAACACCTAGAGGAAGAAAGACTGGGTTGAGAGCACTTAAGAAGCAATCACACCTCCTTGTAATCCGTGCAACCAAAAATAACATCCAGTGACCAAAGACTGACTCCGGATTTCCTTGTCAGATGGTAGCTTCTTCCCCAATGACCTTAACCTTGCTTTGTCACACAAGTAGTTAGTTCCAGATTCATACATTCAGCAGTCTTTTTTTTTTCTTCTTCACAGTGAGCTCAGCTGGACTGGTGCTTTTTACCCAAAATCTTAGAACAGTGCTGCTTTTACCACACTTGCACATTTTACAGTATGAATGGCTATTATGCATGACTTTGCCACATGCACATAAAATTGCTCTGGTGGAGAGAACCATTATGCAAACACGCCCTTGTAAACATCACAACCTCTGTCTTGTGTGTCTAGATCTGTGATTTTATAACAAATTAATAACTTTTAATCAAGCCAGGGATAAGCTCTAAGACCAAAAGTTAAATGTACAAATAGAAAAAAACAGACTATAATAATGATAATAATGACAAAAATATGTTAGTGACTGACTCCAAAAAAGCAGTGAAGATTATATCAACTATAGGTTGGATATCTGTATCATCTTTTAAAACTACAATGTTAAGATTTGCCAATAACTAAAAAAGATATATATTTCCACTATTTTTAATTGATATCCCTATTTTGTAGAACCTGTTTTTTTAACAGAGGCTTAGCAAAAAAGAAAAAGTATGTTTAATATCTACTTATAACTTGAAAAAACTGTAATAAAAACGTGAAGATAATCATTAAGAAATTATATAACATAATTTGAAAAACCCACTGCCTAGCATCAAAGATATATGAAAATTACTTTTTACAAAATAACAGAATGCCTTGAAAACCTAAGCTAACCTTAAATTTAATCCATACAGGGAAAATGTCACAAAGAATAGCTTCGAAAATCTTTTAATAAGCCAACTTTTATTGAGTTGTAAAAAAAAAAATACAAGAAATATTTTAACCAAAAATGTTGTTTTTAAAATGAAAAAGGCAGACAAAATCATGTTATAACAAATACTCACCTATTATAAGCACACAGTACTGAAGTAATATTAATATCACTGTAGGAATTACAATTAAACCAAGTCCACAAGAATTCTTTGTTGAATATTCACCTGTTAATAAAAATAATATTTAAAATATTATCCTACATACTTCCTATTCTATAGGAAGTTAAAGTACTTGAACTTACTAAATGTATCAGTCTCAATACTCCTCTTACAAACTTAAAAAGGCTTAAAAATACATTTCTCCCAAAACTTCACACAAAATGACTACTTTCAGATTAAGACCAAACTTATGACATATAAACGCCACCACCTAAGTCTCAACATGTCAAAACCTTAAACTGGTTTTGCCTCTTCAACTACCTTACAGAATTCCAGGGAGAAACTCTCGAGTCACCTCTTACCATTCCCTTCACTGGCTATGTTCAATCTGTCCCAAAGTCAAAACAGTTGTTCTCGCAAGTAATCTTCTGAATTCACCTCCTTCCACCCTGTGTTCTAACTCCAGAGGCAAACAGAGCTGCCATATATATGTTCCTAAACATTATATCTATACTGTATTCAGCTCAAAAACAACAATGGCTCTCTCCAGTCCACGCTGTGGGTCCCAGGCTACCTTTGCTGTCTTTCCATGGGCCATATACCCTTTCTTTCCACCCCATTCCCATCCTCTGAACACAAGAGGTTTCAGACAGACTTCCTACATTCATTCCCACTTCCATGTCTTGGCAAATGAAGTTTGCCTCTACAGTGGGTTGAAAGATGGCCCTAAAGATATGCCCACCTCCAAATCCTTGGAATCTGTGAATATTAACTTCTGTGGCAAGAGTATTATGTTATATAGCAAATGATGATTAAGTTAAGGATCCTGAAAGGAGGAGTTTATCCCGGATTATCCAGGTGGGCCCTAAATGCAGTGACAAGTGTCTCTGTAAGACAGAGGCAGAGGGAGATTCAAAAGACACCATGGAGGCAGAAACTGGAATTATGGTGCCACAAGCCAAGGAGTTGCAGACTGCCAGCAAACACCAGAAGCTAGAAGAGACAAAGAATGGATTCTCCCCTAGAACCTCAGGAGGGATTACGGCCCTGATGACATCTTTATCTCAGATTTATGTACTCCAGAACTGTGAGAAAATTTCTACTGTTTTAGGACACGCACTTTGCGGTTATGTGTTACAGCAGCCCTAGGAAACTAACACCTCCCTCCCCACCTCACCAGCCCCTCATCTCCATCAATCCTCTCTCCCTCATATAACAGTGTTTCTTACCTGGGACAAAAAGAATGGCTCCAACAATGACAACTATAGTGAGCACTAGTCCACCAACAAATAAAATGGTTTTCTCCTTCACAAGACTGGATTTATATTTAATTGCTTAAAAAGAAAACAAAGAATTACATGAACCCAATCACAAAAAGTAAAGCCACTTCTATAACTTATAAAGTGCAAGGACAAACTGATAACTTACTATAATTGAATCATCTTGGAACAACTCCTTCATATCATGTCAAGCCACCTCAGATCTTTTTCATATTAAGTCAATGTCTAAATATTGTCATGGTAGTATACATATGGATACTGAATTTGGAGGTGACACTTTATTCTCCTTTAAGGAATGAAGTCCCTTTAAGGAATGAAGTTATATATATCAGGCTTTCTCAATTAAGGCATTATTAACATTTTGGACCAGATAACTCCTTGGGCGCGGGGGGGCGGGGGGCTGTTCTGTGCACTATACGATGTTTAGTAGTATCCCTGGCTTCTACTCACTCTATGCTGTTAACAGCCCCCCAGTGGTTCCACTCAAAAATGTCTCCAGACACTGTTAAATGTTCCCTGAGGAGGAAAACCGCCTGAGGTTTACAACTGATATACATAACACTGATGAGAAATAACTGGCTATTATAGTAATATTGAGAAAAAGAGAACTTTATTCCATCTTATAAAAAATTAGTAAAGCATATGAAATTCGAGATAATTTTGTTTTGAAAAAGCAGAATAAACACTGGACAAATCACACCCTCTTGATATCCTTAGGGTAAAAAATGCTTAAATTGTTCAATTAAAATAATTTCTTGAAAATAAACCATAAATACTCAGTAGCACTCATCATACATGTTACTATTTTTGATGCTAGCTCTACTGTCAAGTATCTGATACCTTCCCTGAAAGAATATAATAGATACACTTAAAAATATTATAGTTGCCCCTTAAACAACACAGGGGTTAGAAGCACTGACCTCCCCCACCCTGTGCAGCCAAAAATCTGAGTATAACTTCACTCCCCCAAAACTTCACTATTAATAGCCACTACTGACCATAAGCCTTACCAATAACATAGTCAAGTAACACATATTTTGTATGTTTTATGTACTATATACTGTATTCTTATAATAAAGTAAGCTAGAGAGAGGAAAATGTTATTAAGAAACTCATAAAGAAGGGAAAATACATTTATAGTATTGAACCATAAAAAAATCCACATATAAGCAGACCCACAGAGTTCAAACCCATATTGTTCAAGGGTTAACTATTTCTTTTCCTATATATTCACCTTTTGGGTTTTGTTTTGGTTAATATTAAAATTAATTTTTCACCAAGAAAGTTGATAAAAGTAACCTAAAAGCAGACTGATACTGACTGAAATTCTGCTGTTTCATCACACATGATATTTTCCACACCATTAATCAATGAGTGTCCTGAGGGGAAGATTTTTAAACGTATTTAGCATTTAACTTGCTTCCATTAAAATGACAAACAGGTCAAATATACTAAAAAGAATAAATAAACCCCTAAATGACCATAACAAAATCTACATATAAGGTATTAAAATCTAGGGTCCCATTATAACCTATAGTTAAGATCTTAAGGTACGATGCAGGCACCTGAAGATTTTTTTACAACTCTACCTATTTTAGGTTGCTATCATCCTTTAGATTGTAACCTCAACTTTATCTCTTTAGGGGGAGATGGAGGGCTAAGCAATAATCCGTCCTGAAGCTGAATAACCAAATCCACATTCATCAGAAAAGAGTGAGAATCAATCTGGCAAGTTCCCCAAGCTTTCATTTGATCCATCCAGCCTTGAAACTTATATGACTATGACTCAGTCATGTTCCTGACTTATTATAAGGCACAGATTTTCACATCTTTCCTATTCTCTAAGCTCAAACACTGTCTAGGATGAAATTCCAAGTATAAGTCACAAAGGGCACAAATACGGTTAAAAAAAAACCAAAAAAACTTTGTCTAGACATATGTCAGGTTTTCCACTTAGACCTATGCATACCTGTTATCTAAATAGAATTTGAAAGTTCTGCAAAGGGGTTATAAAATAGAAACTGTGTTTCAAATGTACTTCACAATCAATCAAACATTTATGAGACTCTTCCAGGTTTAATTCAATACACAGAAGAGCTACTAAGATCAAGCGGCAAGAATTCACCTTAAAGTACAGTAGAAGTTCACACAAAAAGGCAGACATATCATTCTTAACAAAAATCAGAGTGTGAACTTCATATAAAATTCCACCTTTTCAGACTTAGAAGAGCTCTAGGAGAAAAATAATGCTAACAATAGTCACAAAAATAAACCATCAGCAAATGCTACTATTGAGAGTGTTTTACCACAGAATGGCCTTTTCAAACCTTGGCATGTAAGGATGTTGGAGGTAACTGTTGTTCCTGTTAATTGGTTCAACTACTACTTCTTCTCAGGGCTACCTTCCTCTTCCTTAAATTAAGCAGCCATTTCTACCAAATATATTAGTGGGGTCTAACTTATGCAACCATAGGCAACGAAAGAGTATCTCCACGTTTTCTTTAGTGAACCTTTAAAAAGAGTTTCTTCTGACTCATTTTCTTGCTTATGATGTAGGTCCCACACTAAGTGTGGAGAAAATATCTTGTTGCTAACTCAGCTGCCAATTTTTTCAGTATAGCTAAAGGGTCAGGAATCTGATATAGATGCCAGATAACTCAATAATCTCAAGGATCTGTTATTGGTGATTTTTTTCTAGTCCTTTATTAAGTAGACTTACCCTTATTTATCAAACCTATCAAAACTTTAAATGTAACAGAAAATAAATTCAAGTGATTTCCTAAACACTTAGCATTAAGATAAAGATAATATAACACCTTAACTGCAGGCTCTTATCAAACTCCCTTGCTGTTTGGCAAGACAATCTACGTAATTTTAAAAATCAGTATGCTCTGGGGTGCCTGGATGCCTCAGTTGGTTAAGCATCAACTCTTGATTTCGGCTCAGGTCATGATCTCAGCGTAGTGAGATCAAGCCTGGCATTGGGCTCCATGCTCAGTGTGAAGTCTGCTTAAGATTCTCTCCCTCTCCTTCTGGCCCCACTCCCTGCTTGTGCGCACTCACTCTAAAAAGAATTTTTAAATAAATAAATAATAAAAATAAATAAATAAAAATCAGCATGCTTTAAAGGATTCTCCTCAGCAATAAAAAAAAAATCCTCAGCCAAAAGTACTGAAATCAATACACAAATAAAATATGAGCAATAACACTATTTATACTTTTTTAAGACTTTATTTTTTTAGTGTAGTTTTAGTTTTATGACAAAACTGAGAGAGAGGTACAGAGAATTCCGTTATATCCCCTATCCTCACACATACATAACTTTCCCCATTATTACCATCACTCACCAGAACAGTACATTTTCTACCAAGGATGAGCCTACACTGACACATCATAATCATCCAAAATCCCTAGTTTACCTTAGGGCTCACCCTTCGTGTTGTATGCTCTTGGGTTTGGATAAATGTATGACGCCTATCCATCATTATGATACCATATGGAGTATTTTCATTGCCCTAAAAATCCTCTGTGCTCTGCCTGTTCATCTCTCCTCCACGCCTACCCCTGACAATCACTGATATTTTTATTGTCCCCACAGGTTTGCCTTTTCCAGAATGTCACAGAGTTGGAATCATACAGTATGTAGCCTTCTCAGATTGACTTCGTTTAATATGTATTTAAGTCGCCTCCATGCCTTTTCATGGCTTGACAGTTCATTTCTTTTAATTGCTGAATAATAGTCCATTGCATGGATGTACGACAATTTATCCATTCACCTACTGTAGAACAGTAAAGCTGCTATAAATACCTGTGTGCAGGTTTCTATATGGACATAAGTTTTCAACTCCATTTGGATAAATACCAAGGAGCACAATGCCAGGGCATATGGAAAGAATATATTTAGTTTTGTAAGAAACTGCCAAACTGTCTTCCGAAGTGGCTGTACCATTTGCATTACCACCAGCAGTGAATGAGAGTTCCTGCGGCTCTACCACCTCATCAGCATTTGTTGTTGTCAGTGGGCATATTTTTAACACAAACCTATAACCCTAATGCTGCCACAAAGGAATACCATATATATGGGGAAACTATCACATTTTTGACAATAAATTAGGAATTCTAAAATTTTCCCCTTTTACACCTTCTATAAAATAATTAAATATAGCAAGTTACTTCTCAGAAATGAGCTAGGTTGATTAATTCATTTATTTTAGAAATATTCACTATGTACCTACAATGCAGCAGGCCCTTTTATTAGCCCAAATCATACAAATCAAGGTACAGGTAGAAGTTTATGCAACAATAATTGATTATGCACCTACTATGTGATAATCACTACTCTAAATGCTGGCATTGAACAAAATAGCCAAATCCAAATACTCCTGCCTCAAGGCCCTTATATTCATATGTGTGTGTGTGTGTGTGTGTGTGTGTTGGGAAGGAGCAGGAGGGAGGATGGAATGTTACTCCCTGACCTTCTTTCCCAATTCAATAAATAAAAGGTATGGGTCTAATTTAGCCTAAAAGAGACCCTTCATGTATTTAATCTTCAAATTCATGTGAATAAAACATGACATGTCCCTCTAGCCACCTGAAGAAACAGCTAATGTTATAAACAGATACTCCATTTAAGTTTTCTTGTCTCCTTGTAACTGATATAAAGGACATACAAGACAAAATGCAGGTTGTAGTTGATAAATTTCTAGTGAAATTACCAGATCAACCTGGAGATCAAATAAAATCTACCACCTTAGGGCACCTGGGTGGCTCAGTCGTTAAGCGTCTGCCTTCGGCTCAGGTCGTGATCCTGAAGTCCCGGGATCGAGTCCCACATCAGGCTCCCTGCTCGGCGGGGAGTCTGCTTCTCCCTCTGACCCTCCCCTCTCATGCTCACTCTCTCTCTCATTCTCTCTCAAATAAATAAATAAAATCTTAAAAAAAAAAAAAAAATCTACCACCTTAGTTTTCATGATACTCCAAAGATGGGATTCAATATGCCCATATAGGTCCACAGACCTCGGTCTATCCAACCAACAAAACCCAAAAATCTATAATTCAATATCTGCTTAAAGACATGACATTTAGATGGTCCCTTACTGACTGATTAGTGAGTTGGTGGTCAGATAAGAAGGCTAACCAGTGAAGGGTAATGCATACTAGATTAAGAATAAATCATAAAGGGAAATGTGTTTGATTTCATTATTATAGTGCGATTTTCTGACAACTGTAGGAGAGTAATTGTAGGATCTCTTTGGTATCTGTTAAGTTGCAAATCAATATTGTCTTTGAATCAGGATAAAGCACATCTGATCACTTTTAAAGTGAAATTACAATTTCAAAATTTTTAATTTAAATTAAATTTTAAATTTTAAATTAAATTTAAATTACTATTTTACGAATATTTAACATACTCACTAAAAAAAAAAAAAACACTGAAGGCTTTGCAAATCTGGTGCTGGATAAAAAGGACCATTAATGCCAATCATAAACTGATTACTTGCCAAGAGGCAAGTAAAAGAATCTTATAATAAACTCCATACACTATCCAACTGGCTTTGATGAAACAATTTTGTAAACATGAATACTGACACATGCCTGGTCTATAGGACCCAGAAATAAAAAAGCCCAGACACTGTGCAGTAAGTACTTTGAATGCAGAAGATTAAAGATGATGATGTCCAACATGCTAACTTCCTTTTCTTGGTTCCAAATGTTCCCTGGTCTTGTGGATGGTGCTGTAACTTCAGAATGTATGCAGGAAGTTGGGACGTTTGCATTTGGAAAGGGTCGAAGGAATAACAACTGCATTTCTACAAGAGTACACCGCCGAGCTCTAGTTTTGTTCAGTTCCTCCTACAGTAACACCAGGGCATAAAAACATTTAATAACAGAACTGTGATAATTATGTGGCAAGGACCAAGGGAAAGCACTGGAAGTTCAAGATTACTGAACAGAATTCAGAGTAAACTTAATAACAAAGTCCTATTAATAGAATCCATCAACCAGGTCACAGAATGATTCTTTGTAATATTATTTATTGTGATGGTATTTTACCTTCCTGGGTAGAACGTTCCTAGTGCAAGTTAGTATATGTCCTCACTCTTCAGAATGATTTTTCTAATCTACAAAGAAATTCCCTGTCCCATTACATTCTTTTTATGTGTGTTCATGGTCTAATTACTTTCAGTATTTATAAGCTAGTCCTAAAAATTGGATTCAAGGACTTAGTAGGATTTCAAAGCTGTTGTGAGGACTTTTTTCCTTGAATTTCCTAACAATGATTTCCACATGAACATAAAACCAAATGCCTCTGAGCAGTAACCAAAATCTTTGTGGAATAACCTTGAGCAAGGATTAGAAAAGGACATGAAGGATGCCTAGAATGCATGAATTTGAAATAAATGACAGCAGTCCTTGCTTGGTCCACTTCCAATATTCATGAATTTCAGTTACCATGGTTTAGTTAAATAACACAAATGCCCCCAAATTGCAGTACAAATTTCAGCTACGACAATACAATATATTAACTAAGTACTTGCATGAAGTGCAAACTTCACTGCTATCTCTTCAGTCCACAAATCACCCTGTTAATATCCAGGCGTGCATCATGATCAGTGACCAATCATGTCACTTCTTTCAAAGACCGTTGGTGACTACTCACTGAACATCTGTTACTCAGTTCATGCACAGACAGCAGAGCATGTATGTTGTGTAACTTCCTTGTCTCCCAGTAATAAATCAATGTGATATTTTACGATGGATTATCAAAGGAGGAAACAGGGCAGCAAAAATGAAAGAATAAAGAAATATAAAGTAGTAATGTTGGAAGTGATATCAAATAAAATGTAAATGACATCACAAAATAACTGTGGGAATGTCAACACTACTGCCATTCAAGAGGCTCTAGATATATAAGTCAGAGAAACTCAGTAAAAGTGAACTTAATGGCATAAATCAGTACAGTGAGTAGGTTGTGACAAAAGGAATGCAGATGTCCCAGAAGTGGTGACTCTGGCAAAAAACTTCACATAAAAGAAATTCTTGGAGATATTGTATAACACTATAAATGCAAAGGATAAAATGTTGGAAGCTGATCCAAACCTTAAAAGGAGTATGACAATTCACTGAGGCATAAAAAAAGATGCTTGTTCTGTATTCAAAGTTATATAACAAGAAGGCAAGCACCATTCAAACTACTCTTGATGGAACACTTTAATTCTCACTGTTTCTAAAGTTTCAATTTACCATGTACTAAATAGTTTTACTTTTTTTTCCCATTTCCTAACAGTGTTATTACTGACAGTAAGAGGGTTTTTAATGTTTTGACAAAAATTTTAAAGGTCATGGAGCAACAGTAATTTTTTTGCATTTATTTTAGATTGCTTTGCAGAGTTTCAGCTTACTTGGTCATGTTTATGGTCTCACAGTTTTGTGTAAAGACAAGTTCAAAGGAAGGAAAAGTAAAATAAAAAGTAAAATAGATATGCCTGACTCAAAGAATTTCAGAATGTTGGTATGGAACTGAACCTTAACCCTATAGGAACTAGAGATCTTGGTGGGCAACACTTGAAATCATTTATCAAACATCTTAATGACAGACATTACCTGGTATACTACCAAAGACTAAGGAAGAACCCTGAAAATCAGCCAGTAACTTAAGCATCATTGGCATGGGAAACTGTGAGTTGGTATAGTTTTCAGAACAAAAAGAAAGTGCCCAAAATGTACTACTACTAGAGATTTGTGACTTTGGTTAAGACTCAGTGTTTGATTCTAGTTATCTCTGAGCTGTTTGCTAAGCATTAAGATTCTGCTTAAAAGTTTGTAAGTTAAAGATAAAGGCAAAGATGTTTAGGAACATTTCCCTGTAAGAAACCTTTGTCTTCAAAACATGGTCTAGGGCTCACCAAGTCCTGGCTTGGCTTCAGGAGTTTAAAAGTCTTCTCAGGCTTCTTCCTCAGTAGGATCAGTGACATCCTGAGATACAGTTCAAGATACATTTCTGGTAGAAAGTAACTCTTTCCCCTAAAAATGAAGGCACAACCTGTTCTTTACTACATGTTTAGCCTATGGAAAGTCCAAGTTGAATCTTGGACCACCAAAAGACTGACATACAGAACTAGAAAAGCCACTGTGGAAAACCTCCTGTGATCAAATACAGACCATAAACGGTAACCTGAAACAGTTAAGGACAACTAGAAATCCAGAAAGTGAAAGTCATGGGTCTGAGTTACTATTAATAACTCAGGGACTATATGAAACCACACTCTAAAAAACACATAGCTGAACGGCAAGTGGAAAACAGAGGGGCTCTCCTGTTTGGTCGACTCCCCAGGCCATAAACAGGAGGCCTCTTAGAAAGGGTACCCCAAAAAAGGTAGACTCAGATCCATGACTAGCCCAAAAATGAGACAGAAGGCACAGAACATGCACACTTACATGCTTCCTCAACTGAAATGTGCATGCTACAAGGCCAGGAGCAATATGCATTTCATTTCCACATCTCAGGCCTCTACGCCAATGCCTAACAATCAGTAGGCACCCTGTCAATACATACTTGTTGAATAAATTAAAGTAGGTCTACAGTCTGCTCTGCCAGTAAGTTTCATCTACTGAGTATGTGTACCCAGATACAGGTTAACTCTCCCTGAAATAAAAAGTTCTCAAAGTAAGTTCAGGACAGGGAGGTAGTACACTGTAGTGGTAAATAGCACTGTTGAGTTCAAATCCCAGTACCGCCAGAGAAGAACTGGGGGATTGTGGGCAAACTGCCTAACCCACCTGAGCCTCACCTTTTTATCTACAAAATAGGAATGAGAACGATGACACCTACCCCCACTGAGTTCCTTTGGGCTGGAAATGTGACTGCACAGGTCAGTGCTTTCCAGCATCTATCATACAGAGCAAGGGTTCCACAAATATGTAGGTACTCTTATCATAAACACCTTTCAGTTGCAGTCCAGACTGAGTGAATCAAGCATAGAGGCCCTCCTCCACATTCCCCCCAACAATTTACTTGTTCTAAGGAGAGCCTAAATAAAAAAACTGCCACCAAAATATTTTTTTAGTTTCAAAAGCATGTTCTTTAAAATATGATCAGTGGAGGGCGCCTGGGTGGCTCAGTTGGTTAAGCGACTGCCTTCAGCTCAGGTCATGATCCTGGAGTCCCAGGATCGAGTCCCGCATCAGGCTCCCTGCTCAGCGGGGGGTCTGCTTCTCCCTCTGACCCTCTTCCCTCTCATGTGCTTGCTCTCTCTCATTCTCTCTCTCTCAAATAAATAAATAAAATCTTTAAAAAAAAAAAAAGATCTAAAATATGATCAGTGGAATAAATATAAAAAAGAGCATTCAACCTAACACAAACTGAAAATTAAAAGAAGATTTTTTTTCACCCATCAAATTATTAGCAAAGATTTTAGAATTATGTCAGGATTATGAGGTAAAAAACATATTCTCATCTGCAGTAACTGATACAAAGTTTCAAGAAAACACTTTGGCAGTATGTATCAAGAGCCTTAAAATAGCTCTGCCATTTCCAGTCTTACATATCTTTAGCACAATTATTTCCATAGTATCAAAAAAAATTGGAAACATCCTTAATATCCATCAAGATGAGAGTTAAGTAAATTAGAGTACATCCATAAAAGTAGAGCACAGACAGCTATAAAAAGATATCGAAAACAAAGGGGGAAATCAGGATATAAGTATGTAAGTTACATGAGTCCATTTATGGTTTTCTTTTTTTAAGAAACGTAACAAAAATGCATAGAAAAAAAACTGAAAAGGAAGGAGGAAACTCACTAGAATACACCAACAATTTATTTCTGTTGGGGGGCTTCAGATTTGTTTTTGCTCTATAATTTACTATTTTTTAAGTCAGAAAGCTTGTAAAGCTTATTTTGTGAAAATATGGCTGATAGAGAACAGACTGACTCCTCGTTCAGTCAATAAAAATAATGTCACTAACGATAATGCCACGATCAAGAAACTTCAACCAATCCAAAGGCAACAAATCACACTACTGTGAAATAATTTCATTATCTTAAAAAAAGGCTATTCTCTTCCTCAATCATATGACATGGGCTTAAGGCCTGGGTCTGCCAATAAAGATAAAGGCTTTCCCTAACATCAGGATAGGCTGAATAGGTCTTGATGCTCTATCAGTCTTTTTCGTGATATAAAAATTCACGAATAAAAGGCTTACCAAAATTCTAAGAAAATTTCCACAAGAAGTCTAGACACTTTTTTGAAAATAAAAGTTGTGAAATATCTTGACAGTTGTCACTGTTAGCCCTTTCTTCCCTTTGCTTTTAGACAAAAGTTGAGAACAGCTTTGAAATCACAAAGCATTTTCCAGAGTGCTGTACATTTAGAAGAGCCCACAGAATATATAATCAGTCATCTCTCTTCCATTTTCATCACTTCAGATTTCTGGGTAAAAGTAAAATTCATGAAATATACAATAGGCCAATCCACTACAACATTTTACTAGCTTTCACTTTTTTAAAGGTTGCAGAATGAAATAAATGAGATCAGCATTATTCACACTTTGCCTTGTATAAATGCTAACTGGCCTTCAATGACTGACCATTTCATTGCACGATAGGGAGATGAGGAATAAATCTTACATGTTAGAAGTTTAAATGTTTTAGACTGTCACCTCAGAACCTCACCAATTTAGTAAATTTCTTTTACCAAACTGGTAGGGAAATATGGTTGAGTGTAAGTATCAACCAGAATATATATTACCTTTTTACCTAGCAGTGACAATTCCACATTGTTGATGCTAAATCTGAAACAGCATCAAGATTTACCCTGAGAAGTTTGGTCGCATGACTATTACAGCAAAACATGATCAAAACCCACAATTCACCCGTGGCTACTTCCTTAGAGGCTGTAGAATCATAGTAAGGATGACAAAACATGGTTCAAATGTGGCTTTTCCTAGGATGAACACATGTACACAGACAAGTACAAACTAGGAAAATAAAGACAGGGCAGTCTTAATGCTCAAAAGTACAATATCCTACCCTAACACTAATGTAGGGCTGTGACCATCTCTTTGCCAAAATAATGTGTGTAAAGGCTCTGAAAACACTATACTCTATATGAGTTTAAGGTATTGTTATTATTAGGATTCCCACTATTCATTCTTAAGAAGTTTTAAAAAAACCTTAGGAATTAAAAGTGAACTGCAGCAAACTGTGGGGGAAAATATACACTTCAAGAATATTGAGACTGTACATTATTATTTATCACATTATCACACTTCTTAATACAACTCACACAAAATATTTCACTAATATTACCTCCCAGAAATAACGTTTTCATCATTAAAACATAAATGAAAAATAGAAATAAATACTTACTCACAATACCAAACTGTCCCCAAGACAGAAGAACAGCCAAAATTGGGAAAATAACAATGAGGATATTTTCATTTGGAGAAAACCATGAAACTGGGAAGAAAACAAAAATCACAATTAATATTTCCTATAATCATGTTAAGTCCTGCTATGAATAGTCAACAATATACTTTTATTGTGAAGATGGAAAATAAAAATAACTTATTAAAACTGTGGCCTTAAAATAATTACAAATTACACAAACAGTTTACTTATACAGCAAATTTTACGAAACAAGAAGCTAGTTTAAGTGTTTTTTTCCACATTTTCCCTAACCCATGATTTATGGAAGGAGACAATATGGCACAGGAGCTGAGAACAGGGCTCTGCAGCCACGAAGCCTGGCTTGAAACCTAACTCTACGTTATAAGCTTTGTGAGTTTGGACAAAGTCTTAACACCTCTCTGTTCTTTAGTGATCTCAATTGTCAAACCAGTACAACAGAGTACCTATGCCTCGAAGGACTATTGCGACTATTAACAAAGTTACTACGTGAAAAGGGCTTAAAATGGGGGCACCTGGGTGGCTCAGTCGGTTAAGCGTCTGCCTTCTGCTCAGGTCGTGATCTCAGGGTCCTGGGATCGAGTCCCGCATCAGCCTCCCTGCTCAGCGGGGAGTCTGCTTCTCCCTCTCCCCTCCCCCGCCATTTGTGCTTTCCCCCTCCTCTCTCTCTCAAATAAATAAATAAAATCTTAAAAAAAAAAAAAAAAGAAAAAAGAAAACGGCTTAAAACAAAGCTTGGCTATGTACCAAATAGTCAACCTTCACTACAATGATTATAACGTTAGGTATTAAGGAAGTTTCTGTTAAGTGGGTCACATGTTACCTAGACAGTGAAAACAGAGCCACACAATCTACATGAAGGAAACTGTGACATTAAGACTTCAAATAATTTGAAAACTTTTAGAACATTGTTTCATTTCATCTTAACACTTAAGACACTGATTTTATCTATGAAATTTCTTCTTTAACAATAAAGCCAAATAAAAGCACCAAAGACATTTCAAAGTTTGCCTGTACATGGGGGATTTGCTGTTTGAAGAACATTCCTAAACACTGCCCAAAGCAAGCACTGGTGGTTCCTCGGAAATCAACCCTACTCATTGAAATCCTCCCAGGCTCTGCCATTCCGTATTGGCATGTGAAGAACCTTGTGGGCTTTCATACCATAATGATACATTTCTTGTATTAACCTTATGTTAAAGCCTGGTAAATGTTCGCAATATACAGAATATAACAACATTATAAATTCTTAGAAATATTACCTTTACAGAATCTAGCATTTCACCCTATACATAGTAGAGACTCCATAGGTTTGCTGTTGAAGGTTCTAATAGTCATGAAATAGCTCGGTGAGTGAATGGAAGACTGTGTTTCATTTTTTGCAGATTTCTACCAAGAGACAGATTTTTCAGATACTCTGAATCAGTATCTTAATTTCCAACTGTATTACTGAGTATCTTCTTACACCAAAGAAAACCTATTTTAATTTGGCCTAAAATCCTACCAGGAAAAAATTTTGTAAATTATGCTTAGGTTTTCACATCTAATGCCCAAAGGATTTGATAAAAGCTCTATGACCTAATGACTATTCCTAATCAATTTATTTTCCCTATCTATTTTCTCTATTATTTTGTTTTGAGTTGTCTATATTAACTCCTCAAACCCTCACAATTATTATATGAGGAATTATCAACCCCTCCTTAATACTGAGGAAACTGAGGCACAGTGCAAGGATCTTTTTTCATTTTTAATTCTTTTATTATGTTCAATTAGCCAGCATATAGTACATCATTAGTTTCTGATGTAGTGTTCAACGATTCATTAATTGCGTGTAACACCCAGTGCTCATCACCACATGTGCCCTCCTTAATACCCATCACCCGGTTACCCCATCCCTCTATCCCCTTCCCTAGGGATAAAGGGCTGATATCCAAGATATATAATGAACCAAGGATCTTAAATATCTGAAGTTTTCATGTCCCAAATGGACTTCTGATACCCCTCCGCCTACTTCACCAAATCTCCCCTCTCAGGTTTCCCCATTTTGGTAGTGCTGACTTCTCCCAATTACTCAGACCAAAAACCTTAGAGTCATCCTTGACTCCTGGTTTCTCTCACACTCCACACCCAGTTCCACAGCAAATCTCATGGGCTCTACATTCAAAATACAGCCAGTATCAGATCAACATAATCAGTATGTGTTTAAGATGAGCTGACAATGAAATGTTCTTTCACTGACCTCCCTCCCTATGCAACAAAACAATCTCAGGATATACTGATAGAAACCTATTAATACAAGGTGTGTCTGACCACAATATTTATTGAAATCACACCATGGATAGGGTATTCTAGACACTTAAGGTCCGACAGTGAACATGGCAGGTGGGGCCATGAGCTCGAGGAGGGGGAGAAATTGAAGATCAGACTTTTGTGGGGAGTAAGGAGAAGTCTCTGGGGTGAGGAACTGGATCTGAGCCACATGAAGACAGGGAAGAAGAGACACCAAAGGAACAGCAAGTTCAAGCAACTAAATGGTGGCTAGAATTTAGTGATACAAGAGGAGATGGGAAGAGTCTTGCTGGAGAAAGATCATGTCGGGTCTTAATAGCTTGTTATGAGAGTTTGGATTTTATTGTAAGAGCAATGCTAAGTGATTGGAAAGCTTCAAACAAGGGAGAAAAATGACCATGATTCATTTAAAATCTTTGCCAGCCATGTGGAGAATGGATTACAGAAGCAGGATCGATCAGAAAGTTGCCGCAGCAATTGGGTAATGGCAGGAAGACAAGGTGTGACCCACAAACACAGTCTTGAGTACATTTCCACTCATTACATTTAAAGACCTAACAGGGAATTGTTCCAAAGGAAGGTGACTAAAAGGGGGATCCTGAAACCATTAGCAATGGCTGGAAGAACTGGGGATTTCAATCTTAGAGAAGAATAAGCTTGGGAGGGAAACACCATAGCTCTCCTTGTGAGAAATTACAGGACTGCAAATTCTAGCCTGACTTAAGTTAGAACTGCCTACTAACAGACCAAGATCCTTTGGGAAGTAAGAGAGTTTCCTCATGTCAAGTGTTCAGGTAAGAAGGCTGAATGATAACTTCCTGGGGTGTAATAGAAGTAATTAATGAATTAGACGGTGAGAGACTAAATGATTACTGGAGGATTCCAAGACTCTCTGTGGAAAAAAGAAGTGTAAGGGACATTTCAGTGACATACAGAAGGTGGGACTGTAAAACAAAAAATACCATTGTCTAAGTGATTCTTAATTGAAACTTATCAGAAGGTTTATTCAAATTTCACATACACTCCCCTCTCAGCCTCACCCCAAAATTTTAGTATTTTCTCCATAGTAAATGCGTGTGTGTGTGAGCATGCACACATGTATGGAGGGGGTGTTCCGTCATTCTCTCAGTTCAAAATCACTGCTGCACACCTGGGCCATAATTTATCTCTTCTCATTGACATGAATGTGTTACCTCTCTCTAATTTGTTAAGATGGTGAGTCTGAGGATCACCAAATTGGACATTCAAGAACCAAATGAGATGCTGGGGGGAAAAAAGCCCATGTTTTATATAAAACTACTTATATGTCCATTAAGCTATTGATTTGTTTTGGTACTATTTCAGATGACTTTAACTTTTGTTCCTCAAAGGGAGAAAAGAGACAAGATACTTCTCTAAGGTCCTTCTCAAATTTTGAATGTCTATGGCACTAAGAAAATAAGCTTAAAATAGACTAAGAACAATATCAGATATTTTTCCACTTTAGGAGTAAGAAAGATCATCCAAAGGCAATGCTATTCCATTCAAGCTATGGCTGACACCTCTGCCCATTACTCTTCCCCAATTCCTGTTCAGGTAGTGTGGCTCTCAGGAAGATGAACTATTAGTGGAAAAGCAAAGAAACGATATTAAGAGGTATGGTCTACAAATGAGTGTTTAAATTCTTCTTCCCAGCCTAAGTGTTATAAAAACCCAGTACTTCTTTCCTTTATCACTGTGTACAAAATGGGATAACTGGAAAAAGTGAAAATATCACTTTAATCAGTGTAAGTGTGCCTTTCCTTCATATATATACATGGTAAACCTTCACAAACACCAGTTTCCACAAAAGAAGATCACAATAAAATTCCCAACACTAAAATTCAAGCCAAATTTTTACTTGGTGTTTCAGGATTGTGATGACTTTTTTGAGGTGTCAACTTGGCGAGGCTACAGTCCCTGATTACTTACATCACCCAGAAATCTAAGGTGGCTCCCCAAATCCCTGCTCCCTGCAATCAGCCTTTTGTAATTCCCTCCCCCTTGAAGAAGGGATGGGAGAGTGAATATGATGGATTTCATTCCCATGATTATGTTGTGTCATATGTCAAAAGGGATTTTGATGATGTGATTAAGGTGCCCAACCTGTTGGCTTCACAAAAGAGCAATTGCCTATGGGAGAGAGGGGTCTGGTCTAATCAAATGAGCCCTTAAAATAAGGGTCTGTGGTCTTCCTGGAAAAGAATTCAATATGTGAGAGGGATTCTACAAGAGGAAGGATCTTCTCGGCTGAGTTTACATATGGAAGAGGCCATGTGGCAAGGAATGAGGCAACCTCCAGGAGCTGAGAGAAGCCCCTAGTGGACATCCAGCAAAGAAACGGGGACCTCCATCCCATAACCACAAGGAACTGAATTCTACCACAATCATGTAAGCTTGGAACAGGACCCTGAACTCCATATGAGAACACAGCCTGGCCGACACCTTGATTTTAGCCTCGTAAGACTTCTTGGGGAGAACCTAGTTACACCACGACCAGAACTGTGGCCTACAGAACTGTGAGCTAATAAATGGGTACTGTTTTTAAGCCAATACATTTGTTATTTGTTACACAGCACTAGAGAACTATTGCAAGGATCTTGCAATGCCCTCATGCCAACATCATGAGCATAATGTATATCATGGTGACAATGATGGAAATGGCAACTCTACTGAATTTGAACTTACTTTTTTAAAACAAAACCTTAGTAACTTACTTGGAGAAATGTAAAATGTTAAGCCTCCACGTTTTTGTATTATTAATAATATCAATACAGATAGTAATGACAAATTTTATAACTATGATTTACATTTGGGATTTAGTTATTTACAAGGTGTTTTCAAAGAAACCATATAGCATGGTGGTAAACATCTTGGGTTTTGAAGACAGACAGATCTAGGTTAAAATCCTGGCTGTGACTCAAATCTTGAACAAGTAGTTTAAATCTAACCTGTTTCCTCATCTGTTAAATGATAAGACCCATGTCTATCTTCTAGAGTTCTTGAGATCACAGGATACAACATACATGAAGTATATTGTATGTGCTCAGATAAATGTTAGATTATTTTACTGTTCTTATTTATACTGCTATCATTTCCTTCAAAGTAGGGATCATGTCTTAGTCATCGCTGAATCCACAGTGTCTAGCACAGTGCCTGGCACATGGCAGGGACTCAATAAATCCTTTTAAGAAAGAGAGATATTAACTTACATACATCTCAAACAATTCTGTCATGGAGATGGTATCCCCATTTTACAGACAAAACTGAGGACCACATAGGCTGAGTTTCTGAAACAAGTCTTCTTAAACTAGAAAATGGTAAAGTATAGAAAAAGCTTTCTAAATTCAAGTCCTGTGCTCCTTGCATGGTACAATACTATACATAGACACCAGAGGCATATAAAACTCTAATTCATATATAGTGCTTGCACATATTCCGTCTTAGTGCTCAAAAAAAGAACACAAATGGTCACCATTACTCCACATTCCACTAAGTAGAATTCTCTATTAAGTAATTTCTATTCCTCCCTTATGCCTACATTTGCAAAAAAGCACAACATAGTAAAAATGGTTTCTACTGCCTAAATCCCCAAAGTCCACATGATGGGTACATATCTCTACTACAGTAACTTTATATTCCACAGTAAGAGTCCTGCCCCAAATTAACATTTTTGAGCAGAGGAGGTTTCTTTCTTTCTCCAATCAAAAATGGGTATAAAACAGAGACAACACCAGATGCTGGCAAGGATGTGGGGAAACTAGATCGCTCATATGCTGCTGTTAAGAATGTAAAATGAAAAAATCACTCTGGAAAACAGTTTGGCAGTTTCTTTAAAAACTAAGTGTACACTTACGTATAACCCAGTAATCATACTTCTGGCCATTTATCCAGAGAAATGAAGAAGACTATGTCCACAGAGAAACCTGTACACAACTGTTCATAGCAGCTTCATTTGTAAAAGCCAAAAGCTGGAAATAACCAAAATGTCCTACAATAGGAGAATGGTTAAACAAGCTGTGATATACCCATACCATGGAATACTACTACTTAGCCAAGAGAGAGAGACAGACAGAGACACAGAGAGAGAGAATGAGCTACTGATACAAGCAACAACCTGTATAGTTCTCAAGGGCACTGTGCTGACTGAAAAAAGCCAATCTCAAAATACTGTATGATTCCACCTATACAACATTGTTGAAATGACAAAATCACAGCCACAGAGACCACATTAATGTTTGCCAGGCTGGGGGTAGTTGGCGGGGGGGAGGTGACTATAAAGAGGCTGCATGAGGGAGATCTTTGTGTCCATGGAGTAGTAGTTCTGTATCTTGAGTGTGGTGGTGGTTATTTAAATATATACATGTGATAAAATGACAAAGAAATACACACACATTGTACCATTGTGAACCTGCTGGTTTTGATATTTTACTACAGTGACATAAGAAGTAATCACTGGGGGAAACTGGGCAAAGAGTAGATAGCACCTTTCTGTTCTATCTTTGCAATTTCCTATGAACCTTTAATTATTTCAAAAAATAAAACTGGGTGCAAAGTCAAATGTCTGAGACCTCTGGTAGAGTTTTCTACATTCTCTGCAACAAAACAATACCTTCTCATTTTAATGGCCCAAAAGGTAAGTATAACTCATTTTTTAACAGGGTACTTTGAAAACAAAGATAAAATAATCACACTTTTTTAAAATTATAAACTTTGTCTTCATCTCAGATATTGGTATTTCTTCCCCATCCATCTTCATTCCACTGCCAAGCCTTTCAAATTTCATATCTAGAGTTTAACAGTTTGCCTCTCAGTGACTGACACTACACTCCAAAATTACTGCTTCCCCCTGTCTTATTTTTCCATTCCCACAAAAGTATACATTCCTTCAGAAAAATTTCAGCTAGGTAGTAGATTATCTAATTCCAGTCGCTGTGTTTGAATGATTAGACCCTGCTAAAAGGCATACATTTTTTTTAAAAAGCTCCTTAGTCCAAATAAATATCAATTTATAGAAGTTACAGTGTAAGAGATTTTCTAGCAGAAACACCTTCCAAATTCTGCCAACCTGCTCTAAGCTACTCCTGCCCATTCCTCACTATACAGAAATCCCTCTCACAATACCCCAGACCAGCTTCAACAACTTATCTTACTTCATAAATAAACATCTCAGGAACACAACCATTTGCAAAGCACTCTGGTTGACACAGAACTTACACACAAGAGATCTCAGTTGATGCTCATTATACTGTAGGACACACAAAAGCAGGCATCTATTCTCACCCCCATCCCAGAGATAAGGTTACTTGGACTCAAGAGAAGAAACTTCTCAAGATCATATAGGCAAATAATTAAGTAGCAGAATAGGGGAAAGAATTCAGATCTCCTGATTCCTAATCCTAAACCATGTCAAAATATTCCATCAAACTAAACAGCCCACTCTCAATCTGGTAACAGACATTTTATAACCACGAACACTAGAAGAATAGAAGGTAAAGAGTTGATACAATTGAATTGTTCTAGTCCCATCTAAAGCAGAGGTTCTCAAAGCATGGTCTAATCCTAAAATCAGTAATATGTCTAGTGATTGTAAACATATTTCAAAACAGAGAGTCATAATGCACATGCATGTAGTTGAAGAAATCAGCTGGCTGAGAAAGAATAGAAAAGAAAGCAGGCTGTTTACTTCAGCTAACTACTGCTTTATACAACTCACCAAGCCAAGTTTGTGAAGAAAAAGCAGAATCATGGTGCTATAATCAAGGCTGAATTCAGATACACTGAATTGGATCTCTAGTTCTTCTAAATCTTGGCCAGTGAAAAAAATACCAAAGCAAAGCTAAGCACAGGAAACCTCAAGGACACATCCATGATAACCTGATTTTTTAATCTCCTGATTCTCCTTCTAATCTGTTCTCTGCAAAGGGGACATGGCCAGGACTTGTCAACCCTTGATCAAAGTGTAAGGTTAAAAAAAAAAAAAAAAAGGCCAAATAATTGGAAAGAGACTGGAAAATTAATTCCATGAAAGAAAGTACTTTTGATGGCAGCAAACAGAAATACAGAGTAGATGACCTCAGGACTGCTCACCCAAACAGAACAGTCCTTGGACCAAAAGTTTGAGAACCACACAATATACAAATTAGCCAACAACAAAGGGGTTTTACTCTGAAAAGTAGAAGAGCAAATAATATAAAACTCATGACCTTAAAGCTGTTAACATTACATCAACATTTATTATTAATAGCCTGCTTTTGATTCAAAGAGTACCTAGGCCCATTCTGCCCCATTTCTAATAGGATCAGGATGCTACACGACAAATAAATGGGAAGCTTTTATAGAAATCTTACCAATTCGGTATTTTAGTTCTATGACGGTTTCGCCTTCTCTGCTTAATTCAGTTACTTCACAAGTGTAGTTTCCTACAACAGCTTCTTCCTTATCCATCTCCAAAGAGGCAATGCCAGTTAGTAATTTTTGTGGTATGATTTTTGTACTCTTAAACTTATCGTCACGAGTGGCCTTTTGCAGAGCTCCATTAAAGGTGAAAATGTCTTTTCCTTTTAATTTCCACTTTACATACATTTCATTAATGTTTGTTGCCTCCACATTATTAACAAAGCATGGGATGGTAACACTTTCATTGCAAGCAGTGTATTCTACAGATTTGGTTATGTTAAATATTAGCTGAGCTGAACCTGAAAAAGAAAAAGAAAATTGTTTCATGTCATTATAGAATGCTATACTTCAAGTTGTTACAAATCCTTAAGATAAAGAGCAATGTTTCACTTGTTCATTTAAGCAAATAGTGCAACTACAGAAAAGACAGGCAAGGTGAAAAAAATCCAAATTATTTTAATATTAATGTGCACAGCTGGTAGACAACATTGTAACTTTTACTTAATCTCAGTAATACAAAGTGTACATTACCATACATCTTGGGAATAAATTCAGCAACCCCGTTGGAACATGAAGGTGTAGTATCTGGCTTTGGAGCTCTGAAGTAATCATTACTGCCTACTGACTGATGTAGAAAAATAGTGACCTAACCATGGGAAAATTTTGAACAGAAAATCAAAGCAAATATTATATTCAGTATATACTTCCTCTAAATAGAACTTGCTAAACTGATAGGAAGTTTATCCTTATGTTGCATTTCCAAAAAAGATGACGGGGTCTACTTTAATACAAAAAAGTAAACCAGATGAATCACATCACATCTCTCCACGAGGATGGAAAGTCTTAGAATGCTAAGGAAAAAAAACATTCTCTATGGCTATTTTCCCATTGCAAAATACAGCCAGCAACAGTCATTTTGTATGTAAGTATTAGAAAGGATTATATACAATAGAAAGGCATTTTCCCACCCCGATATTTCACTGAAACTATGGAACAATTTCCAAATATGTATTACAGGTATTCTTCCTCCTAGAAACCATAAACCGCTCAAAAAAAAGCTAAGAAACAAGTTAATACCAAGAGCAGGTACTGCTAATAAATAGGATATATACTAGTCCTCTCTTATCCATGGCTATGCTTTCTTTGGTTTCCGTTACCTGTGGTCAACCACAGTCTGGAAGCAGACTGTCTTCCTTCTGACACATGATCAGACAATCTATAAGTAGCCTAACTCTAGGTCACATCACATTGCCTACATCCTTCATCTCACCATGTAGGCATTTTATCATCTCACGTCATCATAAGAAGAAGGGTAAGTATAGTACAATAAGATATTTGAGAGAGACCACATTCACGTAAACTTTATTATAGCACATTGTTATAATGTTCTATTTTATTATTAATTATTGTTATTAATCTCTTACTGTGCCTAATTTATAAATTAAATTTAATCATAGATACATACAGAAAAAAATAGTATATGTAGGATTGGTACTATCTGTGGCTTCGGGCATCCACTGGCAGTCTTGGAACGTATCCCCTACAGGTAAGGTGGACTACTGTATTCTATCAATTCTTTTCCAGAGAATAAACTATCATTGCCTTACAAAAGAGGGGCTGGAAAAGGAAATTCACTTACCTTTCATCTAATATGTATGAGAATATGGAGAAATTATAGCTGTCTTCCATACTGTTCAGCCATTTATCAATTCTTTTACCCAAGTAGTTAGCGGGCTCCTCCCTCAAAAAACAAAGCACTAACAAATACAAATAAAACATCAACTTCAATAGTTCATCCTTAAGATTTCTTCTCTCTACATTTATAAAATGGGAATAAAAATCAGGAGCATCGGATGTTATTATCCTAGGAACATAATTATTGTTCAGTAATTGCCCACTGAGTTGAATGCTAGGATGCATAGTGGAATATGAAGTGGACAATGTTCAGAAAGCCTGAGTACAAATTAAGCAGTTCATTTAACTTTTCTATGCCTTGGCTTACTCTCTGTGAATAAGAGGATCAAAAACGAACACTGGGCTACTTCACAGAATTGTGGTGAGCATCAAAGGAGAAAATACCTGGGCAAGTGCTAACAATACCGTGCTATAAACATGAGGGGTAATACTATAAAAGTTAGGGGATATGGCATTTTACTGTAATGATCTGGACCTTCTCTGACTGGCAGGTCTAAACTGTTTTATTTCTGGGAATTTGCAGTTTGAACTAGCCTTGGGGATATCCATAGCTCACCTCTTCCCACTTCTCTACATTTCTTGCCATCCAAATATTAGGAAGCCTCAGGCAAAACCTGGACTTCCAGCTGCATTCTTCGAAGCCTTGGGCTTAGGAACTGTCTTCCCTGAGAAAGAAAAACTGGGGGTAGGGAGGGGAGGAACTATAGTGTACAAAAAGGAGAGAAGTAGGGGTGCCTGGGTGGCTCAACTGGTTGTGTCAGACTCTTGGTTTCAGCTCAGGTCATGATCTCAGTGCTGTGGGACTGAGCCCCAGAGCGGGCTCTGCACTGAGCAGGGAGTCTGCTTGAGATTTTCTCTCCCTCTGCCCGCCCCCCCCCCCACCTTCTCTCTTAAATAAATGAATATATAGATTTTTTTAAGATTTTATTTGAGAAAGTGAGTGAAAGAGAGAGAGAGAGAGAGAGCACATGAGCAGTAGCAGAGGAAGAGGGAGAGGGAGAAGCAGAGTCCGTGCTGAGCGGGGAGCCCAATGCGGGGCTCCATCCCAGGACCCTGGTATCATGACCTGAGCCAAAAGCAGACGCTTAACCGACTGAGTCATCCAAGCGCCCCACGAATAAATCTTTCTTAAAAAAAGGAGAGAAAAAAGTATGACGCTGGAATCAGAAAGAAAGGAAAGTGTCAGAAAATACAGTGAAAGGTTTTGAAATGGACACAAAGATTACTGAGTGTCCTTTCAATGGAGTGCTGGGAATTGTGTGACAAATTCCTTGGGAATATTTCATTCTGTAGGGGCCTATGCCTTTCACTGTGTTTATCTGTCTGAGCTATTTTACAATTTGGTAAAACTGATGGCAATGCAAATGATTGGTGTCCATAGAGATACAAATAAACTTTGTTCTGCAATTCACTTCTCCCTGGTGGAAGAAGAGAAGATTTCAAAAAACCATGTTTTATTGCCTTGAGGATAATATTGCATCTATTTGAAAATTCATTTCACCATTCCTGATTGCCTATAAATGTGTCTGTTCTCTAAATTTTCTTTTAAAACTGAGACGTTTTTATCATCTTGCTGGTTTACTTGCTAATTAACATGTGAAATAAAATCTTTGACATGTGGTCATTTTGTATTTGTTTGAGTCAAGATTTAAAAAATTATTTCTAAAAATTACCCTTTAATAAATAGATATAAGTAAAGAGCTCAGTTATCCTAGCAAACTTTTTTAGAAGGCTCTAAGTAAGAAGTGGTTGGTAAAACTCCACAATTTCTATCTTATGTTCAGAGAATGAATTTTCTAAAGAATACAGAAAGCACTAACTGTACTGCATTTTTTGTTGCAATAAAACAATCTTATAGCTGAAGCAGTTTAAGTAGAATAAATGCTATCAATAAAATTCAAAGTAAAATTGACCTAGATAAGCCATAACTTGAATAACCCTTGTGTTAATTAATAATTAAGGGTAGTCCAAAAATGTCACTCCACCAGCTGTTAACTACAGCTTCACCCTCTATAAACATTTATTAAAAAAACAAAACTATTAAGTAGTAAAATTATCTGATTTGGGTTTTCTTTCTTTTTCCTACTGCTTTCTGATGAAACATCAAAGTGAAAAAGCAAGATTTAAAATATAGAGAGCAAATAAAAGTACACAGATAATTAACATAAGGAAACTGATTAATCAAGAAATGCCTACAGCAGTCTAAATCAGATAGGAATAAGTAAATATAACTAACCATGAGTGATGCAAGAGCTACAGATAAATTAACAAATAAAATGGGGAAATTATTTTATATAAAATGCCAAAAATACTGGACTTCCCAACCTCTGTAAATACAGACCACCAATTGAAACCATCTCAGACCACAGTCCTGAAAACAGCTATTACATGTTGCAGAGAAGGCTCAATACATGGTAGTCACAGCACACAAGTCTAGCTCTGAAATGTACAAATGCAACAAACACTTATTGAGAATTACCTGATCTGAAACATTGTGATAGGATGAGGGGATACAATGACGGAAAAAAACCGGAAATTATCTTTTGGAAGCTTCCAATTCTCATTTGGAACAATGATACATACTTTTTATAACAGGAGGTCGTAAGTGCTATCCTTTGGTATGAACAAAGTGCTATAGATGGGCAGGAGAGTAATCAGTCTTACAGATTTCTAAGAAAATTTGTATTGCTACTAGGGGAACAACAGAAGATTGTCACAGCTCCCGCCCATCTGGGCCTTTAATCATTTATCTTTTTATACGTTCCATGAAAAACCTCTCTCTCTCCTTTGTAACCCTTATATCACTCCCCTTTTGCAAAAGCTTATCCTATACTCTCCAAAGAAGCTGTATTTCTTAATTTGAGTCCTTTAGATGAGAAGCCAGAAGCTTCCAATACTTCCCACCTACAAAGTTACCTGCAACCCCAACTGTCCACACCCCCCTCACCTTCCTCCTCTTCACAATTGTATCCCTTCACCCATTAGTTTTCATTTCTGCCTCTACACCCACTAGTCACCCCAAGGACTTTCCCTAGTTGATTATCAGCTTCCTACACCCGCCATGCCATTCATAGGTGTTTTTTTAACATAAAAGAAATGCTTAAATATTAACCAACTTTTAAAAAATCACTCATACTTGTCTCTCTCTTCCCTGCATCCTAAAATAATAGTCTAAATGCATTTCTTTACCTCCTATTCACTTCTTAAATCTCTGCCACCTGGCCTCTACCTCTTCTTCACTACAACAGTTTGTGCCAAAGCCCCCAACAATCCCTTATGAAAAATGGAATGTGCGCGGTTTTTACTCTCTATCTTGACTACTCTATACAGTTCCTGAGCCAGTAGGCAGCTCCTTTTTTGCTCTTATCTCTTGGCCTCTGTGATAGCTCTTGATTTTGAATTTCCTCTTATTGCTTTGTCCACCCCATTAGAGCTTTCTTTCTTTCTTGAAATCTATTCCTTGACTCACAATAAATATTAGTGTTCCTCAAAACTTCATATTCAGCACTGCCCTCCTCCCAACCCCCTGGGGTCCACCATTCTCTCTTACTCCACAGTTATAACTACCTACACACTTTCTGTTTAGCCAGGCCCCACTTTCTCCTTAACTGCAGACCTGGAAAATCAACTGTCTGCTGTACTTCCATTTGAATGTACTACAGTTAATTCAAAGTCAACCTGTCCAAAAACCTATTTACCCTCTCCTAGCCTCCTCCCAAATCCTCACCATCCAAAGTATTTTCTGTTATCGATCAGTCAACCAGACCTGGACCTAATAAAAATCATGCTAGATTCCTCCCTCTCCTTAGGTAGGAAGAATTCTTAGTAGGCTCAACCTTTTTAATGGTTCCTCAATCCAATGTCTGTTGTATGAATCTCTCTTTTGAGATATTGTCATACCTTTTAACTAGCTCCCTACCTCCAGCCTCAACGTTTTCCCATCTCGGCCCCAATGTATTTTCCACAGTTCTCAAAATAACTGTTCTAAATGCAAATGTGCACTCTTCTGCCTAATATACTTTAACAACACCCCCCTCCCCGTTTCAAGCTAAACTCTAAGTGCATTAGCATGGAATACAAACTAGTCCTTCATCCTGTCCAGCCCCACCTCCTGTACTCCCTCAATTTCCAAACTAAGCTCCAATCATAATGACCCCCTGCAATTCCATGAATATGCAAATGCCCTCTCATCCCCATCCATGCCTTTGGACATGCTGGCAAACACTTCTTCATCTGGTGTCCAGGTAAGAGCACACACTGTGGAGTCAGACCTTGGCTCAAGACTTGGCACTTTCTAGTTGTATAACCTTTGGCAAATTATTTAACCTCTGTAGCTCAGTTTCCTCATCTACAAAATGTGAATTAAGGAAGTGTATACCTCATAGAGACTTTGTTAAGACTTAATGAGAAAATAAATATTAAGTTCTCATTGCAGCGCTTTCGCATACATAGGAAATGTTCAATAAATGGCAGCTATAGTTTGCTAACTTTAGCTCTTCCTGCTAGAACACAGGGACATGTTCAATCCTATTCCTCTTCCCTACCACTGCTCAATCGTGTCCATTCCCTCCTTATTGCTCCCATTGCCCCCTGTTCAAGTGTTGTCACTGCACTTACTACTGAATCTTGAAATTACTGTTTTACTTAACTCATCTCTCCATTAGGCTCAAAAGGTAGAGAAAGAAGGACAATGTCTTCATTTGGTATCCTATGGATCCAGGGTCCAGCAAGTACAAACCAATACATTCCTCATAAATGTAAAGCATTTAAAGTATGAATCCCAAGAAAGGAAAACTGTATCAGAGAGGATTCACTCTTCTTCCATTTGTCAAGAGAATCTTCCACTGCTTTTCACGTTAATAGACCTGATTATAGAATCGAGAAGCTACATATTTTAATGGAAAATCTCGATCAAGTCAGCTGCAGATTGCAAGGAAGAGTTTCTTAAAAATTACATGAATGTGTTTAAGAATGATCTTCCTAAAGGATGATGTTTAAACTAGGTCTTGAAGGATGAGTAGGAATTATATAGAAAAGGAAAGGCTTTCTAGGCAGAGCACATAACATGTGCAGAGGAATGAGGAAAAATGAATAATTGGAGGCAGAAGATTCTTCAAGTGAACTCTACGAAAAAGGGATGGTTAAGAAATAGTGTAAAGGCTTTCGAATGTCATTCTGAGGAACTGGGACTTGATAATATAAGCAACAGCAAAATATGCAGATTTACTTGCATTTAAAAAAATAATACAGCAGCATGAAGGGTGAACCGAGGGCAGGAAGGGAGATGGGAAAGAGAGACCTCAAGAGATCACTGCAATAGTCCAGGTAATTGACACCTGGAGAGAAGGCCAAAACATTACAGTAAAAAACAAAGAATATCAACATAAGTTGGATGTGGGAAATAAGGGAGAAGAAGAGGAAAGAATTAAAATTGTTTACTAAAAGCATGCGTAACTGCCTAATATACTTTAACAACACCCCCTTCCCTGTTTCAAGCTATATTGTGGATTTTATAGAGAAAAGAGATTTTGGAGATTTACAGGGGAATCTTCTTTCAATATTTAATAGACTGAGTATTAAAGTACCTGTGGTACAATGAAACGAGGATGTCCAGGAGACCCCAGGACATATGGATCTGAATTTAAGAAGAAAGGTCAGAGCAATGAAGACTTGGGAATCACCAAGATCACAGCTGGTAAATGAAACTGTGAGCATAAACAAGATTGCCCAGAAAGTCCCTGCAAAGCAAACAGAGCAGGAACCAGAGAATAAAATGTTGGGGAATGCCAATATTTATGGAAAAATCATTAAAGAGGAATAAACTAATGAAGTGAGAAAAAGAAGTGAGAGCAGCAAAAAATACCACTGAGAACATCAAAGAAGGGTCTTCATGTGGACAAAATTGATGTTAAATAGTATGAGTAAAATCAGCCTCTAGATTGAAAACTACATCATTAGCTTTTTTATCTACAGCAATGTCAACAGACTAGTGGGATCAAAAGTTAGATTGCATTTGGGAAGGGAATGGGAGGGAAGAATGAAGAGGCATTCTCTTTCAATAAATTTTGCAGTGTAAGAAAGCAGAGAGAGAAGGCAACAGGAAAAGTGTAAAGACAGGGGCCAGGGCAAGGTTTTTTGGTTCTTCTTGTTTGTTTGTAATATGGGGTAAAACTTGAGCATGTGTGCAAGCTAAAGTGAAGGAGCCAATGGAGAGGGAAAGATCTAAGATGAAAGACTGAAGAATTAAGCTGAGTTGAGCAGGTCTCCAAAATGGTGAAAGTGAAAGAGCTGTAGAAAGGTGAACCCTTCCTTGGAAAGGTGAAGAGGTATATTTCTGAAACTGGGGGAGGGAAGAGAATGAGATGGTTGCTTAAGATATTGTAGATAAGTTTAGTAATGGTGGGAGGGAAGCCTGGAGAGTCCACACCACACATCACTATTTTTTGCAATAGAGTAGGAAGTTAATTATCTGCTTGAAATGGATGTTCAAGGAATGGGGAAGAAGCCCAACAGTCACTAAGGTAAAAGAAGCAAAGCTCATGAACAAAGATACCTGCTGAAAATGAATCCTACCAGTTTTTGCCATCAGATCAAGACCCTGTTATGAAGAACGAAGGTCTCAAACTGAATCGGGTTAGAATTAGGGTCAAAAAAGGGGATTCAGACAGATCTCTCCTCAACAGAGACCAAATAAAGTCTAGGGTAAAGTAGGCATGTCCACAGAGTGTTTAGTTCTGACTCAAAGTAATTCCCTATTAGATTTAAAGTGGCCTTGTGAGAACAGAAGTGATAAACCTAGAATTACAGGAGAGAGAGCAGTTTCAAGTCAGTAACATCCAGAATTATGGGTTTATCTAGCATTTAAAATATATTAGATGTCACCAAGAGATAAAAACAAACAAAAATCCCTACTCTTTATAAACTACATTTTAAGTTACTGAGAGGCATACAATCTGAAATTTATGTTATAACCAAGAGGGCCTTGCAAAGTGCTTAGAACATAGCAAGCATGGGCTCATACTTGCTTGCAACGGAAAAAGCAGTTTTGACAGACCCTGCACTTGCCAAATGCCTTGCTTTGCCTTTATTCCATAAGTGTGACACGTATTCAAATATGCACATTTATTCTCTTAATTTGAATCTCAAACCCTGGGGTTGATCAGATTCTGAGTCTTATCTAACTGTCCCATAGATAAGGAATGCAATATTCAGAGGAGGGTAGAACTGTAATTTCTGTTTCAACTCTATGTAACTACGAAGGAGAAAAATCCAGGTTCTATTGCCTCAGTCTAGGTATATCAGGATCAAATTTCTTGGGTGCTCTCTATTTTTTACTTTAGTACTACAATGAGTTTAACAAAATCAACCCTACACTATTATTCTTGTTCTTTTATCATGGAAGAACTATCTGCACTAAGACACAACGTAAAATTTGCTTCATGACAACCCAAGAGTGCATTGTATTAGGCTGAGATACAAGACATCAAAATATAGAGATTTTTATCTTGTATAAAAAGCTAACAGCAAAAACCTAAAAGATGGCTAAAATGCTTATATGAAAACTGTACCACAAAAAGAACATTAAAGTATTAAAAACTGCTTATTTGGCTTTAGGTGAATGAACATTAAGAAATGCAAACTTAGTTTTAATAATGAGTGATTAGTGTGGACTTAGAATATTTATCAAACTTAGGAAAAACACCTACTTTTCTTCTTTAGAACCTGGCCTTTCAAATCTCCATTAACAATTCAGTGGCAAAGATAAAACATCTGCCAAAATACAGATGACAGCATGAGCAAGTGTCCTAACAGTAGGCATTTAGTGTAATGCTTTAACACACTGCCTCTAGACTGCTGGGGTGGCCCCATAAATAAATACTTTTAAATAGGCGTTTACTTCCTTAAAATAACAACTTGTGTTTAAAAGTAATATATTCTTTAAGAGAAAACATTTTCATTTAAGCAAGACAAATTACCACCAGGCTTAGACAATAAAACTGTTTTCTAATCGTGTGCACCCTTGATTTTAAAAACTCACTTCAAACAAAGAAAAATTATTCAACCACTGAAAAGCCAGTCCATGTCACTGTCATTACCTAAGTCAAGTTTTATTTGCCAGTTACTAAAAAATACTGAAACTACTGATGTGCTTTTAAACAAAGTATAATTGGACTTATAGGGGGTGGGGGAGGAAAGGAGTGTAGTAATTCATTCTGCGTCTCATAAACCAATGGGGGGGGTTGCAGTTTGCCTGTAAGTAGACGGAAGGAGCATTTCAGGTAACTTCTTTTACAACAAAGGTCAACTGAAACTAAGTGGCTTCCCAAAAATGCCTCTGATTACCAGTCATCTATAAATGAAACTGAAAGCAAAATGAAACTTCAGTACAAATAAACGTACACATCTGCGACTGTTTTACTCATTTTGAATTCTAAATTCAGTCTCTTAAATACCCTGGTTGATAATGACTTGTGTTCTGTTATCATATCTTCGTACCTGTCTTTTTTAAAACTACATATTAAACACACACAAAATCCCTTATATCTTATGACAAACACTATCACTTTGTTTTATAGTCAACACTTGCCGAACTCAAATGTATAATGCCTCTATTTTGCTTTTTTTTCAGGTTATTATTAAGTACAATAAAATACTATAAATTGTGAATTCTGTGAATCTGTAGGGAATTGAGCACATTAATATAGCATGTAAATGATTGCTAATTATATGTGACTTTATTATTAAATAAGGCCTAGCAGAAATCTTATCCCCAAAATACCATCATAGCAGTTCTTTCCCATCTGCTTGGAAACAGGACCAGTGTTTTTAATATAGTATATGATTTACATTTTTTTATTCTTCAGGCTAGCTTTGATGCCAACAGTCTGAATTAGTGATATTTTATTACAAATTTGTAATTTGGTTCAATATGAAGGGTTTCTGATCACACAACAGGTTTTTGAAAGCAGTATTATTTTTGCTATAGTAATAGTAATGGTAACAAGCCATTAACGATGACTACAAGAAATACTACCTTATCTAATTATCAATTCTTTAGATAATAAAGATATCATCAACAACTCCAACAACCCAGGATGTTTCGATTGGAGAAAGTGGTAAGCAAGGATTTAAAGGCATAATGGAAATGGCTTGAAATCACAAGCGTTTATAAATGGCACACTTAGGCTAATAATCAGTTTAAAATCTAATTAATTTAGCATTCTAGAATTAAATGTAACAATTGCTCTACTCAAACTCAATACTGAATCTTACAAAAAGTTAACAGAAGACTGTACAGATGTAAAGTGTGACAGGCACTGTAAAACCACGAAAATTCCCATTCCTCACTTTTTACAGACGAAGCACACACACACACACACACACACACACACACACACACACACACAAAAGAGCATAATGGATTCCAAAAGCCTAGGGGGGCCAACCGCCTTTGGCGTTGAAAGACACCAAATCCCACTCTGCAGCAAATACGTTTTGACTGGAGGTTATAGTCTTCATATTTCAAGCGAAATCTGGGTTACTATTAAAACGGTTCGCCCAAATAAAGTGGAAAAACTTGAACGTACAATTTGGACTATATTAAAGTGGTTGATAGGGCGTGGGGGTAGGAGAGTTTCCAGGTAGCTTATTTCTAGGGTTTAAAAAAAAAAAAAGCGGCCAGAAGATTCTTCTGATTAAATGCTGGGTTGGAAATGCAACTTAATTGTTCCTTTATGTTTCTTTAACTCTATGTTCTTGTGGGAGGGCAAACAGGAGAAATCCCGTCTTGCACACTTCTCCAAAATGCGCACTTCTATTGCAAGAGGCCCGGGCCCTCCCACTCTCCCTCTTCATCCCCAAATGCGTTTGAGCACCGAGGAGGAAGAGGGGTGCAAAAGAGGGGGGGGGGCCCTAACAGTTGCCACCCCTCGCCTCTGATCGCGCCCTTTCTCTCTACAGTTAATTTTTGCGTGAGATGCACGGCTCAGAATCTTCCTCGGTGTGCATCTGGAGGTGGAGTACGGGGGAAGGAGATAAACCCCGCTCTCACCCTGGGGGAAGAGGAAGAGGAAGGAAAGGAAGGAAGGGGGCGCAGGATTACCCTCGGGCCCTCCTACGTCCGCACCCGGGGCGAGCAGGGCCCGCGTGTCCCGCGCTCTGACCACCCTCTCCAAAGCGCCGCCGGGCCAGCCGGGACGCAGCCCACACACCCGCGGGGGCGCCTCGGGGGCGGCGAAACACGAGTCTGCGAGCCAGGAGAGAGGGGCCACTCACCGCAGCACGCTGAGCCCAGCAACAGCACCACCAGGGGCAACATCTCCGCGGCCGCCGGGCGGTTGCCGCCGGCGCCGCCGCAGGTGTCTGGAGCAGCCGCCGCAGCTGTTAAAGGCAGTATTGGCCGCCACCGCCGTCACGGGCAGGACCGGACGCCGCCGTCCGTCACAAGCAGGACCCGCCGCCCAGGCTGCCTGGCCGCGCGCACGCGCGCTCCTGCCACCCCACGCCCGCTCCCCCCCTTCTCCCGCCGCGCGAACCGCGCACGCGCACTCGCCCCCGCCCCGCCGCCGGGACTGTTGACGCGACGCCCTCCTGCTTTGCGGGCTTGAGTCCCCACTCCAGTCCGCTCCGACGAGGCCTGGATCCCGCTCCCACGCAGTGGCACGCGCCGGACTTTCCGGTCACGTCCCGTCATCCCCCACTCCCCACCCCCGCGGTCTGTTTGCCAGCCGGCCACAGGCGGCTGAGGGCTGAGCGTGTATTCCTACGCTCACCGGGGACCTCCTTGCACCCGCCCTCTTAGCGGTTCTCTCCCGCCTCTCACGCCGTCCTGGGCCCGGTGTCCTCCCTGCGCCGATCCTCTCTCGCTTTCACTCCCACCCTCACGCTTCAGGAGCGCCACCCTCCGACCTGGGCTCCCCGGCCCGCACGAGCCCCTGATATCTCTCCCCTCTCGGGTCCGACATCTGCTCGCGCGTCGACCCTGCCGCGCCCTAACCCTTGCCTCTGGCGGCGCCCCCTAAACACCACCCCCCCCGCAAGCGCGCGCGTCGGGTGGGGGCGTCGCTACGCTTCCCCGCGTTCAGGGAGCCCGCGGCGCTTCGCTGAGGGCGGGGCGGCGACAGGGCCTGTCCGCAGCGAGCTCCCACTCGGCCTCGGGGGCTCCAGAGCGGTCCGCAGTTCGGCGAGCTCCCGCTGCCCCACGGGCTATTGTTTCTGCTGCGGTTGTGAGCTCCCGGCGCGCTTTCTCGCCTTGTTCGTTAGTATTTTCCTCCTTTGAACAGGGTTCCTCAAACAGGTCGGTCGTGGAGGTAAACATTTTTAGGTGTGGTTCACGCCGAGCCCCCGAGCCCTCGAGCCCCCAGGGGCAATCAGGCGTGGTTGTACACGTTCGCCGACACACGACACACTCAAGACATCCCGTCCAGGACCCTCATTGAGCCTGGTGAGTGACAGCAACTCGTGCAGCCCTCTACAGTTTGGGGTTAGCATGCTTGAAAAATGGGTTCAAAATGTGGACAGGGACTTTGACGACCTCACTGAATCACACAGGACACATCATCATCCTGAAGCAAAAGCTCTACCTTTAACACTTACCCTATATGATGAACTCTACTGTCAAAAAGTCAGACTCTGGTGGCTACTCTAACGCAGTGCATATCTGTCTGCTCCCTTGGTTTTCTCTTACCTGATGGCAAAGAAAGCAGTTTCCCACCACAATATCCCACTTTTCCAAATCCTTTACCCGTAGCGACTCCTCCAGTGCACCCCATCCCTGTAGTAATAAAATCTAGGAAATAAAATTGCCCCTCTCTGACACTGTAGCAGTATATTGTATACTTGTGTGACTTTTTCCTATAGTTATTTTGTTGTCTAACCTCTTCCTCACAGCATTATCAATTCTTTCAAATCAGAGAATACTTTAAGTATTCCCTCCTCTAAGACTTCCTGTTGAACTGTGAAAACAGAAGGGGTTTAATAAATGTGTTGCTGTGACTTGAGGCAAGCGTTGTTCCAGTGAAATTCGATTGTTTTTTAACGATTAGAAAAAGAAAGAAAAATAATCGCCTAGCAGATATCTCACTAAAACAATGGTTAATAATTATGGTGGTAATGATTTGAATGGCAGCCTTGACACCCTGAGGCTACCAAAGGGACTGATGGATTCTCCTCCAACTGCTGCTTATATGGATACAAAAGAATCATCCACCAGACTTTGAGCATTCAGGACATTGTGTATCACAGAGCAGCTGGTTGCCTAAATAAGGCTGTCAGCTGTCCCTGAGACCAACCGACCCTCCCTAAAGCTGAAGAGTGACTGGGAAGGACTGTCCCCAATCTTCAGAGGTAGAGATTGAGGGATGCTCTATTTCATACTGGGAGCCGCTGAGGCTGTGTGCTTAATGTAGCTCTGTGCAGAAAATGCAGTAGGCTTAAGTCAGGTGAATGAGAGGCCACCCTGGTGAATATCTCTACTCTTGGGAATGTGTTTTAATGGTGGAGCAAAAGGAGGCCTATTCCAGGAGAGAGAATCCAAATCTCTCTTAGACAACCTTGGGCTCCTTTCTCCAGTATCTAACCACCTTACATTTATGTTTCCCTTTTAATGCTCCCAAGGCTTTTAATTTGGATTTTGAGTTCATCTGGTCTTTACATAAGGGTTTTTTGTTTTTTATTTTTTGGTGGAGTGGGGGAGGGTGGAAGGCAAAGGAGTAATATATATTAGAATGTTTTGAACAGAGGTAATACACATTCAATTTATCACCTAAATGAATCTTCGTAACAGCCTTAGAATGGGTATTATGATCTCCATTTTAGCAATGAGGAAACAAAGGGAAAGAGGGATAATGAGCTTTTTGCCCACACTTATATGTGATATTTCTCTGACTTTCATTTATGTCTGTCTCCCTTGTCCTCTTTTTGACCTCCTCCAAGAAGACTTTCTCAATCCCACTTTTCCTCTTTCCTATAATTCTCCACCACTTAGAGGGTCCGATTACTTCTTCCATTACACTTTGTTCATGCCGCTAATAAAATGTGTCAATACATATTTCTTTCTACAAAACGGTCTCCTCTTCTATCATGTCAGCTCTGAGAAAATGAATTTTTTCCTGGGTATATTTGCATCTCCAGGGTCTGCCACAGTGCCCGGTCGAGACCTAAAGGCTCTCTGTCTACGTTGACTCAATCAAGAGAAATCAGTGTGGTATGTAGTATACAAAAAAATTTTAGCCTAGGTTTGAGTCTCAGCTCTAGCCATGTACTACCAGGTGACCTCGGACAAGTTACTTAACCTTTCTGAGCCCTAGTTTCCTCCTTTATAAAGCTAGATGATAAAAATAATAGAAATTAACTCTTCGATTGCCTTGAGAGTAACGTAAGTTAACACTTTTACAGTTACATGGAGCAGTGCCTGCTGTACAGTAAGCACACAGTATTTAGCTCTTACTATTTCCAATCTCCTTATAGTGAGGTGGTTCTCCTGGAAGGGTAGTGAAAATTATTGTCAAAAGGATCACCAGTTGCTGGTCTGGAACCTTAAAGAAGTACTGGGACTTGGCAAAATGTCTACAGTTTGATTCAAGCTAGAGGCACATGTCTGTGCCCAGTGGGTAGCCCTTAATCCTCTTGCTTTTCTGCACACTTGGTTAGTGACTGAATGCTGAGTGGCCCACATCTCTGACACCTGGCTCAGGGCTCAATGTCCTAGAGTGTTATTTCAACTTGACCTAGATATTAAAGTATAGGAGCTCCAGTCATCAAATAAAGTAGTATAGCAAGGAGGGTCTGTGCTCTCTGATTAAGGTCTAGGTTTGGTGGTTAGGCAGCTGGAAGATACTGACATGTGGTTGGAGAGATGGATTTGGCTTAGGGAAACAGAAGGAAGGATTTAGCAGCGGGAAATGATCTTCGTAGTCCATGCTTCAATTAGAAGCAAATATTAGAAACAGAAACTGCCTCCAGGTAGGAGGATGGCAGGACTGAGGGTTCCAGGTAAGAAATATCCTACCAGAGAGATGACAGTCGGCTCTAGTGTAAATTTCCTTCTGGATGTCAGATGTGCACAGGTTTGTTTTGCCTAAGTCAGGAGAAACACAGCATTTCCTGCTCCCCCTCCTGCTGCTGCTGGAGGCTACTCATGTAGGGGGCCCACACTCATGACACCTGGAAAGCGCTAGAGAAAGCCAGCTTCTAGGTTAGGTTGTAAAATCACAGCAGGCTTATTTCTTTGACAGCACATAATGTTTAGGGTCTTGGGAAGGCCCCTCCATATCTTGCCTAACTCTCCTCTTTGAGGGCAGATAACATACATGCAGTGGGTGCATACTATGCACCAAGACCTCACTGTACTAGTGTATTTATTTTCTATTGCTGCCAGAACAAATTTAGGGGCTTAAAACAACACCCATTTATTATCTTACAGTTCTGTAGGTCGGAAGTCCACTGGACTCAGCTGGTTTCTTTGTTTCTGGCCCCACCAGGCTAAAATCAAGGCGTTGCCTGGGCTGCTTTCCCTTCTGGAGGCTCTAGGGGAGAATCCATTTCCAGGTTTATTCAGGTGGTTGGCAGAATTCAGTGTCTGAGGTCCCCATTTTCTTGCCGGCTGCTGTCTGGGGGCTGGGGGGTGTACTTAGCATCTAGAGGCCTCTTTTGGGCCATTATGTGTAGTTGCATGTGGTCTCTGAATATGTCAGAGCTAGCAGTGGTACATTAAATCCTTCTTATGTTGGCATGTCTCTTCTGCCTCCCCTTCTTCTGCCACATTTCTATGACTGACTCTTCTGCCTTTCTCTTCTACTTTTAAGTGCTCAAGTGATTAGATTGGGCCCCTCCGGCAATCCAGGATAATCTTCCTATTTTAAGGCCGGTAACCTTAATCACATCCACAAACTCTCTTTTGCCACGTAAAGCAACATATATTCACAGATTCGCAGGAATTAGGGCTTGGCAATCTTTGGGAGGCATTACTCTGTACTGCAGTTAGGTTCTTTTTCCTATTTATTCCCTTAATCTTCGCAACAGCCCAGTAAGAGAAGCATTGTTCATACCCACTGTGTACGTGAAGAAACTGAGGTTGGGAGAGGTTGATACCACAGGCAAAAATGGTGGACTGAGGTTTGAATCTTGCTTCAGAGCTCATGCTCTTTCCTCTGCAGAGGAGTATAGGGAGCAAAACAGGTGTGTGATCTGTCGCTGTCCCTGCACTTCCCACTATTGCTGCTTCTCAACTTAGTGAGGATGTCACCAAGGTGTCCCCCAGATTTCCAGCTCTCCTCCCAGGTACAGGAGACGATGTAGCCACTGGAGCCCCGATAAAACCGATGGCATGCTTAAATAGAGTGATTTAGAGGAGATTAATATACGAGGGTGTGGGCAGGGTGAAAAGGAAACCAACAAGGAATGGCCAAATGCTGTTATCTAACAACAGCTGTCTGCCCCTAGGTGCCTGGTCTGGAGGTGCAAGGGGGAAAGACGTGGTTACCAGAACCCTGAGAGGAAGGAGAACCTGAAGGAGGGCTGCCTGGCAGGACAGCTTTGGTGGAGAACACAGCTACAGCCAGCCTTGCGGAGAGGAAGGGGAGGGGGGCAAGGTAAGTGCTCCAACTTCACTCTCCTCCCACCCTCTGAACTCCTGCTGTGGGTCAATCTCAACCAGAAACCAGAAGGAAAGGAGGCTGTTTGTACAGTTCTCAAAGCTTAGCTTTCCAGGTGCAGAGTAGAGCAGAACTGTTCTGAGGGAGGGGCACTTGGGTGGCTCAGTCATTAAGCATCTGCCCTTTGGCTCAGGTCATGATCCCAGGGTCCTGGGATCGAGCCCCGCATCGGGCTCCCTGCTCGGCGGGAAGCCTGCTTCTCCCTCTCCCACTCCCCCTGCTTGTGTTCCTGCTCTCACTGTGTCTCTGACAAATAAATAAATAAAATCTTAAAAAAAAAAGAAGAAGAAGAAGAACTGATCTGAGGGGGAGTACCCAGCACAGCTGCACTGTCCCTCCCCATCCCCTTGCAATTGGGTATGATGATGTGAGTTACTTTGCCCAGCGTATTAGTATCCTAGGGCTACCCTAACAACCACAAATGAGGGGACTTGAAATGGGAGAAATTTATTCTCTCATAGTTCTGGAGGCTAGAAGTCTGAAAATAAGGTGTCCGCAGAGCCATGCTTCCTCTGAAGGCCTAGATAAGAATCCTTCCTTGCCTCCTCCTAGATTTTGGTGGATCCTAGTGATGTGGTTATGGAGTGTTGTTGGGGTCCAGAGCCTACGTCCAAGAAAGAATTCTTGAGACATCTTTGGTGCGGAAAAGAGTGGTTTTATTAAAGCGCGGGGACAGGCTCCTTGGGCAGAAAGAGCTGCAGCACCAGGGTTGTGAGGAGTGGCTGATTACATATCTGGGAGTTGGGGGAGGTAAGGACAAAGGGAGGTGTCTAAAAGGACTTTCATATGCTAAAGAAGACTCTTGGGATACTGGAGGCATGGCTATTGTCAAGCAAAAGTGTTCCCCACCCTATCCCCCACCTCCCACAAGTAAGGCATTAACATTAAGATAGTTGGAAGTTTCCTGGAGGAATGTTACTCTCTGCCTATTTCAGCTATTTGTCAATGGGCTGCAGGTTATAAAGAAATTTAATTTTATTTGCCTTCCTTTCTGCCTTTGTTTCCCACATCACTATGGAGGGGAGGGTGATGTTAGGGCCCCAGGAAATTGAGTCTATGGGTTTCTGAAAGTTAAGCTATTGATAAAAATGCTTATTCCTTGTAAATCACTAAGACATTTGTAAACTGATGGAGACTAATGTCCTGCAGCACTGTGATCTCCATCAGTTAACCATTTGGTTTCTTCTTTCCCTTCCCTTATTAGTTTTAGGGCAGCCAGGAGTGCCTGAGGAATGTCACACTGATCCCACCTGGAGGGCAGGGGATTTGTGGGGTGTCAGCTTGTGCTTTGCCCTCAGCTTCCCTTCTGCTCCCTCATCACTGGTAATCCTTGGAGTTCCTCGGATTGACCTGCACCATTCTAATCTCTGCCTCCGTCTTCCTGTGGCCTTCTTTGTCTCTATGGCCCTCTCCTTCATTTGATTCAGGGCCCTCCCTAAATCCAGTGTGATATCATTTCCAAATATTTAACTAAATATGCCTGCAAAGATCCTCTTTTAAGATAAAGTCACACAGTCTGAGGATCCAGGAGTGGATGTGAATTTTGGGGGGATACTGTTCAACCCACTGTAGCTAATACTGTAGACAACAACTGTAGACAAAAGCATAAAACCTAGCATGTAATTTTGCCATTCTTTCTTTCCCTCCACTATGGCAATCGGCAATGCTCCAGACAGTGGCTGCTCCCTCAGCCTGGGTCCTAGAGGAAGGATGAGGCAAAGCAGAGCCCTAGCTGACCTACAAAGAATACACAACACGAATAGAAACAAATGTGTCATCTCTCCTGACAGATACCATCTACAGTATTTAATGACACAGTCTAGCCCTTCAGAAATATTTCGAGCAGCTAAGGCAGCTCCCCACTTCCTTTTTTACATACAAAAACACTGTTGAATACTGGCATTAACCAAAACCACTCTGCAGCCTCACTGTTCCTCTTAGTCCCAACTCCATTGGCAACATTTTACTGCACTGTTGTTCCTCTATGGGCAAGGTGTAGAAAGAAATGGATTTCAAAGACTGCCTTTTGTATCCTTAGAGGGGCAAGTTTTCTAGGGGGAAAAAAAAAAAAGAGTGAAGGCTAGGGCATATGAATGTCCTTTGAAATTAGAAGCGGAGTTGCTGTCTGCATTTCAGGCTGATAGTCTCATCTCCAGTTTCAGAAGAGTTCCCCACCTGCAGCAGCCAGGAATGTCTGCTGAGAAAGCTTTGTTCTCTGCCTAAATCAGGGCTCTCTATGTGTACCCTCCCTTGCTCTCCATGGCCACTTGTGCAATATCACTCAAGACACCGTGCCTCGTGAACTTTGCTTATTGATGCTACATGAGTTCTCTGGGTACATCTGCCAATCTGCTCTTCTCTAATACTGGTCTAATTGCTATGGGTGTGGGCCAGCGGACTCAAACTATCATCAGATGGGCTTTAAAAGTGGAGTGGATAAACTAGGATCAAACTGCCAGACAAGACAGATGTACATATTTGGAATCCTGAGAAAGGTTGCCTGATTCCATGTGCCTGTAACCTCACGTATTTGTCAGTCTTGAATGGCAGCCTGGGCTTGAAGACTCCCATGTGCCAAGTACTGCTGTTGCAGCTGCAACTTCTACCCTCTCTTCCCCAACCACAGGCCCCATGAACCACAACAGGAGGAGGAAGGGAGAAAGTTATAGACAAACTATGCCTATAGAGGTAGTTCTCAAAGTGTGGCATTTGGATCAGCAGCAGTTGCAGCCACTGGGAACTTGTTAGAAATGCAAGTTCTTGGGCTCTATCTCAAACCTACTAAACCAGACACTCTGGAATGGGACCTAGCAATCATCATTTCGGGGGGTCTTCCAGGACATTCTGGTTTATACTAAAGAATGAGAGCCACTGGCCATGGGGCCTGACCTTGGAAGTCAGGTGGTCCTCCTAGGAGGTAAGCCATCTTGGTAACATTACTATCAGCTCCTCTGTTTCCTTGGATTTGGTGGGAAAGACTCACCTATAGTACAGTTGAGAATCCCTGGGAACCCTGGTTGTCTCCTGGCCCACGAGGCATTTTGTATTAGCTGCAGGTCACTCACGCTGGTCTGGCCGTGGCCATGCCCAGAAGACAACCCAACAGTTGCAAGAGAAGCGTCTCACGTGGAAGCAGGGTTTCTTTAACATTCCAGAGTGAAAGAGCATGTATCCTACCTCCGTTCTGATCAAAAGCAACGTGTACTTCACCGTGGCTTGTGGATCACCTTAGTTCTATAGTTAGTGGGTTTACAAGTAGTTTAAGAAACTGGTTTCGTCGTAGGTTACAAACTGCCTTTTTGTGTGTCCATCAGGGTACTTAGTATCTGACATCTGGGCTAAGCTCTTGTGAGTTTCCACTTAAAAGATGCCATTTTGATAAAACGTAGAAATCTTCCATGTGGTCACATAAATGTGTCTCTTTGTCTAGAGAAGGAAGTAAATGAAACCGGGGATTCCCTGGAGGAATGACAGATCAATACCCATTTCACCAGATGACAAATTCAGAGACACCTATGTAGCAGTATGTGGAGTGGGGGAGAAACGAGTCATACTCTATCATCATTCAAAAGAAAATTATTTGTTCATTTTCGACAGCCATATGGGCTAGACCACCTGGAGCTGGTTCTGGTAAACTAGGGTAAAGGGATCATCTTAATCTGCTGTATCCTAGAAAGGTTAAGTAAGCAGCATTCTTGCCCATGGGGTATGCATGAATGCTCCTTCCTCTGGAGATGGAAGAAGGGCTCCTGATGGATAAATCAGTCAGATTTGCTAATGGATATATTCCTCCTCTTCAGTTGTTTAGAAGATTCTCTTAATTGTCTCTGTCAGTACTGGATGGCCTAAGAAAGTCTACTGCTTCCCTTGCATAGCACAAATTCTTATGAACCAGAAATTTGTTGTTGTTGGTATTGTTTTTTGATGTAAAGTTTGCACTTCTCAACCTTTTCCTTCTCTCTGAACCTTCACTGTGTTTTGGAGCATTGTAAATATGGCCCCAGAAGACCAATGGAGCATGCTTGTAATTTGTGCTCCAATAGTCATCTCCTTTCCCTGTCTTGCTTCTTTGGGGGCTGAGTACTATACCTATCCAGTTTCCTTTTCCTCCCCAAGCTGTGGCTTTGTGCCAGTGGAACTGCAAGCTAGATGAAAAGCTATCAAAGCACTAGGGAAGGAATCGATAGTAATATATGTAAGTGTATACATATATCACTAGTGACAGGCTCATTTCCATGCAAGTTAAGATGTTCTCACTGCCTCTAATTGACACCCTGTGTATCTGTGTGTACACATGGTCTGAAGGGGATATACATGGCTGGATTCATCCTATAGAGCCAAAGTGGACAGCTGCCGATGGGCTGTGATTTGATTTTGCTGGAGGGACCTTTCCATGACTACCCCAGCTGGCCTAGGCCTTTTGCCTGCTGGGAATTCCCACATCATCACTGGCCTCTTTGGATTGAGGCACTGAAAGTTGTTTAAATGCAAATTATTTTCTGGGAGGTAGAGACATTATTATTCATTAATATTTGGGCTTTAATGAGTTTATAAGCTTAGAAGAGAACAGACCAGAGTCTTTTGGTAATAGAAGCCGGAGAGATATGTTTTAATGATGATAGGCAGAAAAGAAAAGAGTGAGAGCTGAAATACTACAAAAACTATAGCCAGAGACTCAAGGAATAGCGGAACCAGTAGTTACATGGTAAGAAATAAGATGGAAAAAGGAAAGTGGGCAAGTGGGAAATAAAGTGCCCCCACAAGTGCAGAGGTCATTTCTGCCTGACCTCCCTAGTGAGTCTTTCCTAAGCAGGAGTGTTTGTAGAAACCCTGGTTGAGACACCAATACATTTCACATTTGCTATAGCATCACTCCTTCTAAGGATTTATTTATTTATTCAAAAACAGCTTTTGAACACCTAATACATGCCTAGGCACTGCGGGTGTATCAGGAAAACAAACCAGACAAAACCCTGCCCTCACAGAGCTTGTATCTTAGTGGGAAGGTGGGGAGAGACAACGTGCAAAATAAATAAGGGGCATGTGGTACGTTACATGGTGGTAGAAGCTGTGGAGAAAAATAAAGCGATGAAGAGGGGTGGGGAGGAAGTGCCATTTTAAAGAGGGTGGTCAGAGAAGGCGCACTAGAAGGTGACATTTGAATAAAGAGTGAGTAAAGAGTGAGCAAGCCAGGCAAATGTCAACATGGATTTCATTCCTGGCAGAGGGGACAGCGCATTTGAGGTCCTGCAGTGGGAGCCCGCCTGGCTTATTGGAGGAAGAGAGGCGTAGGGGGAGGGGAACAGACGGTGTGGTCAGGTGGGAGTGAGCACAGGGCAGAGCAGTAGGGGCTGAGGTCAGAAGATCATGACGGGCAGTTCACACGGGGCTCTATAAGACTTGGAGTCTGAGTGAGAGGGTTTCGAGCAGGGCAGTGGTATTAGCCAACTTTCAATCTAAGAGGCTATTTCAGGGGTTGGCCAGAGACTGTAAATGTCTTTAGCAGGCCATGAGATCTCTGTTGCAACTCCCTGATACTACTGTTGGTGCACAAGGTACAACAACGAATACGGCTGTGTCCTTGTAAAAACCTTCTTTACAAAAGCAGATGGCAGGCCAGATTTGGCACAAGCCGATCCTTGGGCTATTGCAAGAGTCCATTGGAGAGATGAAGGTGGCTCAGACCAGGGTTGTAGCAATGGAGGTGGCAAGGAAGATAGCAGCTCTCTTTGGAAGGTAGAGCCCACGGGATTTGCCATGGGGCCAGATGTTGGGTGTGGCCAGATGACTACAGGGTTTTGGGTCTGAGCAACTAGAGAAATGAAGGTGCCACTACTGAAGTGGACAAATTGACAGGGAGGTTTGGTGGGGAGAAGGGGGAAGTGGGGGAGGGGTATCAGGAGTCCTTGGAACATGAAAATTGAAGATGCCTTTAGGATAAAGGAATTGGACTAGATGTTCCCTAACGCTTCTTCAAGCTCTAGTGTTCTATGATTCCACAACTGAGAGAGAATAAACATCTACCCTAGTGGTGTCTGCTGTGAACATGTTCTTTAGGGAGACCTTCCACGCTGCATTACTCCATCCTTCCCAAATGCAATTGGTGATTATGCTGCCTAGAGATCAGCTGCTGGAAGGAAGAAACCCTGAAAGGGAGGCAACTGGCAGCTGAAACTAGCAGGGGGACTTGGACCAGCAGCTTAAATGGTGTATGTGCCTGAGGAGGCTTTAAAGGGCTGGAGGCAAATTCCTGTGAATCTTAATTTCCTGGAGGTTATTCATAATGGAGGGTTGTCAGCCGACCAGGCGAAGAATGTTCAACTCATTTTCAGAAAAAAAAGCAAAACATCGTCTTCAACTTCACCTCCGCTGCTCTCTCAGAATGATTACACTTCAGACCTGCTCACCCCCTGCATAGATAGCCCTGGCCGGCTGTGCAGGCTGATTCTGGTGACCCCCTGGAGACCTGCAGGACACAGACAAGGTCTTTGTTATTGGCTTCTCCAGGCCATTTCCTCCCTCTTCTCTCTCATCTTTCCTCACTGGGAGATATGTCTTCTTTCTGCCCAAAAAGTGGCTCCGTGCCAGTGGGGTTGTTTGCTGTGTGGAGAGCCGGCAAACCACTTTGGGAGTGAGCTGATAGTAGTATATTTAGAATATGAGCATTTATCAGAGGCAGCAGATGGAGGCAGCAGAGTGGAGCTCCCAGAACTGAGGGCAGGGAGTGTGTCATTCAAGTGTAAAGTGCGTGCCATCTAGACTCAGCTGGCACCAGCTTGTGAAACCAGTGAAGAGAAGGAGGAAAACAAAGGAAGGCCACCTTTGTGCTAGGTCTGAGAGGTTACAGCATTCCCTGACAAGGAGTCTCCAGGGCCTCAAAGACTGCATTCAGTCTGGGATAGGAAGGAGAACCCTTTGCAGTTGCTTCCCCTAACATTTGTTACTTTCCTAAAGCTGAGTAATTTTAATAAAAAATTCTGAAGCTCAGAATAAATGGAAATATAGATCATTCATTTATGTATGCATGGATTAATTCATTTAAGAAACATTTGTTACATGCCTCAGACATGCCAGGAGCCGTGGAATATTCCGGGACAGAGAAGAACCAGGAAGATGTATATGTTGTAATTCTTAACTATTAGAACTGTCAAAAGTATTTTAGTTTTAATTTTTTACCACCATTCCCACAACCAACGCTTAAAGATACAAATATATTCAAGACCTGTTCTATTAACTATTTGAACTGGAGAAATATATTTTTATTTTTATTTTTTTATTTTTATTTTTTTAAAGATTTTATTTATTTATTTGACAGAGAGAGACACAGCGAGAGAGGGAACACAAGCAGGGGCAGAGGGAGAAGCAGGCCTCCCGCAGAGCAGGGAGCCCGATGCGGGGCTTGATCCCAAGACCCTGAGATCATGACCTGAGCTGAAGGCACACGCTTAACGACTGAGCCACCCAGGTGCCCCGAGAAGTATATTTTTAATGGTAAATTTCCTCAGGGCATAAGTACCAAATTCAACATATCAGTGGGGGGAAAAAGTAATATTAATTCCAATCGCCTGTTTGAGCAGAGTACCGGAATGAAGCCATCCCATTTGGAGAGACCAATTTTAACGGTGGATGTCAGGTAGACTGTAGAAGGGCCCCAAGTCACCCAATGGGGCAAATAGGCGTACCCTTAACAATGAACCTTTGAGGAAATGCCTGTCTTCAGTTTTTGGCTTTTGGGTTTTTTTTTTTTTTTTTTTTGAGAGGTTTTGAGAAGCGTCACCAGTGAATAAATCACATATTTCTTCATATTGCCTTTATATGAGAGTCCCAAAATGTGAACCATTGTACTATGATATATAGAAGATGTGGATCCCAGATCACCCGGTCAGAATTAATCACTCCTTCCCTTGGTGCCACCAGGGAGGCATAACGTCGCATTTAAATATACCAAGTTGTGTACTTAGCTCTTTCTCATGATGTATTGTAGATTCCTCAAAGGAACGTGCAGCTCAGTGCCTGACATACAATTGGTACTGAATACATCGAATGAAAGAATAAAGACTACAGAAATACTTGCAGTTATAAAGAAGAAAAAAGAAAGATTACCAAATGTCCATTTTTCCAGTAAAATAGGTATACTAGAAAACATTCAGTTGTTATGGATGGGAGTGTCTCGAATCTACATGCTCTCAGAGTTGTTTTTTTATTTTGTTTTTTAAGTTATTTATTTAACAACTTTTGCTGAGCATTTACTCAGTTTCAGATTGTGTGATTCCCTGGAGGGCATAAGGGTGATTAAGAGATGTTTCTGCCCTACACACCTGCCCTCCTGCACTTTAAAGGGTTGGACCAGAACTATGTTCAGGGGAGCTGAGAGAGTACCATTGAAGGATAGAGCCAGGGTAACACCAGTGATGCAGAGAAAGACTGGGTAAACTGAGTTTTGAAGGAAGTCTTAGAGTGGATCTGGCAGACCAGCAGTTCTCAGCAGGAGAGATATTCAGGGGCCATTACTGATGGTCACTGATGGGAGGATGGCTCTAACATTTAGTGGATGGAGACCAGAGATGCTAGATGTCCTGCTGTGCGTGGGTTAGTCCTGTATAACAGAATTGCCCTGCATCCAACATGACATTTGAATGTCCCGCCAGACATTCATGTAGATGAAAATCTGGTTATAATTATCTGAGCCTAAAACCTAACTCTTGTCATGTTTAAACACAAAGTATGTTTTGCATGGTTTTAACAAAAACTGAATTTTCCAAGAATACGACTCCCTTGTGCATCAAAAGAAGATTGTGCTCTTTGGAACTTTGCCAAGAGTTGTTTGCCATCCTGAGAAGTCACATCACTGACTGTCTCATTCCTCATGGTATTTGTGTCACCAATACAATACACCTGAATTGGTCTTCATTTGTATCTGTCAATCCCCAGTGATTCTAGACAAACATTTCATTACTTTGTTATGTCTTTGAGTATAATTGTACCCCACCATTAACATACAGAAATACATGTTTTATTCCATATTACTTGCCTTTTTTCACATTATTGTTAGAGTATTATATTGGATTTTTTAAATTATGAGCATAGATACATTATCACAACATTTATAAAGGGCAGATTACTTTTTTCAATATATAAAAAGGGGGCACTGGGTCTCTAGGCCTGAGAACCAATGAGATGAACAAAGTAGGTAGAAAGAGCATTCTGTGCAGTACTCTAAAACTTTAATGTGTACAAGAATCACCTGGTATCTTGTTAAAATGTGGATTCTGCGTCAGTAGGTCTGGATGAAGCCTGAGAACCTGCATTTCTAACAAGCTCCCAGGTGATGCTGATGTTGTTGGTCCATGGACCACACTTTGAGTAGCAAAGTTATAGACAAAGGGATTTGTAGGTATCAAAGTATGGAGCCTTGGAAGAGCTCTTCTGGGAAACAATCAGTAACTTGATATAATCAGAGCACAGAATGTGACATGTTATGTGGTGGGAGATGAGGTTAGAGAGGAAGGCAGTCAGAGCAATCAAGACCTTATCCAGACTGTTTATACTTCATTTTGTAGGTAAAAGAGCACCTCCAAAGGATTTTAAGTAGAGGTACGTAGTATTAGATCTCTCTGCCACCATGAGGGCTGGCTCTGCTGGATGCAGGGAGTCCAGTGAGGAGGCTTTTACAATTACTTGCCTGAACGTGGAACTAATGAGGACCTGAAGAAGCCACAGGAGAAGTGGAAGGAGGAAGACAGGCTTGCTTTTTGGAGTTAGGTCTACTGGGACTAAGTAACTGATTGAGTGTGGGTAGTGAAGGAGCAGGGGGATCAAGGAAGACTTGCAAGTTCCTGGCATGAGTGCTGTATGTAAATTGATGCCCTTGACCAGCACAGGGAGCAAAGGAGGAGGTGCAAATTTAGGGCCAAGGTTCAGGGAAATTGGCTTTCAGATAAATGAAATGAAGGTGCCTATCCTATCAAAAAACAGAAAGACGTCCAATTGGACTTTGATGTGAGGACTTTTTTTTTTAAGAGTGTATTTTGTTGTGGATAAAAGAGAACCCTTATACACTGTTGGTGGGAATGTAAATTTGTGCAGCCACTATGGAAAACAGTTCGGAGTTTCCTCAAAAAATTAAAAATAGAACTATCACATGATCCAGCATCCCACTTTGGGGTATATTCTCAAAGAAATTAAGATAAGGAGTTCAGAGAGATGTCAGCACCGTCATGCTCATTGCAGCATTATTCACAATAGTCAAGGCATGATACAAACTAAATGTCCATTGATGGACAACCAGATTGTAAAAAATGTGGTATAAACAGACAATGGGATATTTTTCAGCCTTAAAAAAGAAGGAATGCTTCCATTGTGACAAAATGGATGAACCTGGAGGGCATTATGCTAAGCCAAGTAAGCCAGCTACAGAAGACAAATAATACATGATACCATTTATATGAGGAATCTAAAATAGTCAAATTCATAAAACAGAGAGTCGAATGGTAGTTGCCAGGGCTGGGGGGAGGCTGAAACAGAGAGCTGTTAGTTAAAGGGCATTAAGTTTTGGTTATGCAAGATGAATAAGTCCTAGAGATCTACTGTACAGCCAAGTGCTTATAGTTAATGATACCATATTGTACATTTAAAAATTTGCTAAGAGGGTAGCTATTAACTGTTCTTATCACAAAGAAATATAATAATAAGAGGGCAGGAGGAAACTTTTGGAGGTAATGGATATGTTTATGGCATAGATGGTTTCCTGGATATATACCTATCTCCAAAGTCATCATGAGGTATACATTAATTATGGACACCTCTTTGTGTGTCAGTCACACCACAATAAAATGGTTTAGAAAACAGTGAATCATATTTCATCCTAACAGACATCGGTTCGACATGTATGCTCATTTGCCATATTCCAGTGGATTTCCAAGCGGGGTAGACAAGAAACATGGGCAATCTCTCTAAGCTCCATGGTTGTCCAAGCCAGGAGTTCGGATGAGAAGAAAGGGGGCAGGTTGAACATATTTATTTTATTATGGAAAGTGGCTTAAATATTATAATCATCTGGGTGTCAAAGAGTAGTAGACACAGGTGGAATGAATTTCCTGCTCAAGATTAATCTCTCTCCCTCACCCTCCCTCCCTCTCCTACCATCTCCCTCCCTCCTCCCACTCCCCCTCTCTCTCCTCCCCCGCCCCACAGTTCATAGATACTGGCATGGCAGTGAGTTTGAGGTGGTCCTGAGAGGTCATGGGCCTGGCATCCCCATTCTTGTATTTAACTGTGTCAAACTCCATAAACACCATGAGCAGCTAGTCTTCATTGAGTGCTGGGTGCCCGTCCTCTGTTTTCACAATAATCCTAAGAAGAAATTTTACAAATGAGGAAACTGAAGTGTATAGAGGTCCGGTAATTTGCCCAAGGTCACACAGAGAGAAGAAATGAAAATCTAGCCTTGACTCCCCCATTTCTTTTCTCATTCATGCTACAGTTCATTTCCTTTAACCTCTCCCAGTCCCACTAAAGTAATAGCTGTCCTTCTAACACCCATGTTGCATCACACCTCTGCACATACTGAGTACTTCTGCTTGGAACCTTCCTTTCGGATCTTCAACTGTCAAAGCCTGACCTGGTATCCTGTCAAAATCCTACCCATCACAGACCACTGTATCTGTGAAGACTCTTCTGAGCCTCCTGACTGGGTGCCCTGTATACATTTCCCCTCTTGCGTGTGTCATGCTGCACTGCAATTATGTGTTTATACGTCCCTCCCTCTCTGCAGGCTGTGGGCTCCTGAAGGACAGGACCATATCTTAGTGCTCTTCCCTCTGTGTGTGGTGTCCACTGCTGTCCAGTAAGGGCTTTTGAACTGAAGTGGTGTGTACAGTTATTAGTGAGTTCTCAGTAAATTTAATGGGATGTTTATAGTCCCTGGGAAGTACAAACCAGTTCCTTAAGAAAGTAGACACGAGCAATGGGCAAAAAGGGGACTTGGAAAATTACAATCTCTTAACAGATTATTTATGTATAAAAGTTTTTATAAAAAGTGGGCTTCACAATGGACTTATTCCTCTCCTGTAATCTCCCACCATTAATATTAGCCTTAATTATTTAGGGGCACCTGGCTGGCTTAGTTGGAAGAGTGTGCAACTCTTGATCTGGGGGTCATGAGTTTGAGCCCCACGTTGGGTATAGAGATTACTATAAAAATAAATAAATAAACTTCAAAAATATTAGGCTTAATTTAAGCTTAGTTTATTTGGAGCCAATATTTAATTTAAAATTTAATTTTTATTAGTTTTAATAAATAATAGCATTTAGTAGCTACAAATGACACTTCATATAAAAGCATTTTTTAACATAATTAATTTTTAAATAAAACTGTAGTGGAAAAATTACTCTACCTACAACTCTACACCTTGATCAAATTTTAGATCTAATCCTTATCCTTGATTTTCTTTGTACCGCTCATATCCTCAGAATTTCTTCTTTTTCTTCCTATTATTTCTTCAGTGAGGTTTCTATGAAAGAAGGTGTCTTTGTTCAGGCCTACAGTGAAGTAGGGGAAATCATCACTGACTTCAGAAAAATAGGCAAAATGTAGTTATTTTAGGGGCACCTGGGTGGCTCAGTTGGTTAAGCATCTGCCTTCACCTCAGGTCATGATCCCAGGGTCCTGGGATTGAGCTCCATGTCAGGCTCCCTGCTCACTGGGGAGTCTGCTTTTCCCTCTCCCTCTGCCTGCCTCTCTGTGCTCTCTCTCTTTATCACTCTGTCAAATAAAATAAATGAATAAATTAAAAATATATAGTTATTTTAATATACAGGAAGATATAAAAATATCTACAAATAAAGATATTTGGGTTTGAACATTAAATTCCATTTTTCTGGAGCATGTGTTTATTATAAATTAACAAGTATTTAAAACATCTAGAATGCTATCTGTTCTGGCTTTTGTGATTAAGAAGAGGTTCTAGAGGGTATTATGCTAAGTGAAATAAGTCAATCAGAGAAAGACAATTATCATATGGTTTCACTCATACGTGGAATATAAGGAACAGCGCAGAGGATCTTAGGGGAAGGGAGGGAAAACTGAATGGGAAGAAATCAGAGAGGGAGACAAACCTTGAGACACTTTTGACTCTGGGAAACAAACTGAGGGTTGCTGGAGGGGAGGTCGGTGGGGGGATGGAGTAACTGGGTGATGGGCATTAAGGAGGGCACGTGATGTGATGAGCACTGGGTATTATATGCAACTGATGAATCATTGAACATTACATCAAAAAACTAATGATGATTATATGTTGTCTAATTGACACTATACTTTCAGGGATCATTTCTATAGTTCGTTGCTAAATAAAAAATATAAAATTTAAAAAAAAGAAAAAAAGAAGAGGTTCTGGAATGGGACACACACGCACACACACACAGTTACATCTCCCTGAAACTGCTGCATTAGAATCTTCAGAGAGCATTCAGGTAAACTCAACTAATGTAAGTTAATTGTGTTGTAAGACCATGTTTTTCAAACTGAGGTAGCCATACCTCACAGGATGACATGAGTTATTGGCTGGGAGTTACGGGAAGGAACTGAAAAAATAAGAAGTGGTATATCTCCCTAATTGTTAATTTAAATCAGTGGGTTAAACATTATTTTGATATAGAAACTAGTACAGATCTCTTAAAGAGGAGAATGCAAATTTCTCATGAAATTTTAAAGATAAAAATACCATGGGATGGCAAAGAAATATTGAACTGGTGATAAACTGCTTGGGCTGGGTCCCAGACTGCTTAGTAGTACACATTCTTTTCTTTTCTGTTTATTTGGTTAAATGGAAAAGTCAGAGAAGTATTGTATAGGATTTACATAGAAATAAGGACAATGGTAAGAGCTGCACAATGGTTATCATTAGAGATTGGAATGTTGTTCAAAGAACAGAGTTCACTAAAAGCATCCCAGACAGCTCTGGCAAATGAATTCTCTTGACATCACCTCAGCAGTTGAATGTTTCCACCTCTGCTCTTATGTTCACTCTGGCAAAGGGTCAATATATCTGCTTCGGCAGTCCCTACTCCCACCAGCCAACCATGCTCCTTGTTCCTTGCCACATCTTTTGGTTTCTACTTTCTTATGGCTTTTGCCTACTACTAATTTAAGTATATCCGGTGGTCTTTCATAGCCTATACATCTTACTTTCTGTGATTCTCTTGCCTCTGCTCCATCTTCCAAATGCCCAGACCAGTTTGTGTATTAAATATAAAACTCTCCGAAGAGGGAATATAATCCCTTCAATTAATCACCATGGTCCCTATTTTGACATAGATTTTGTGACAACCTACCTCCTAGAACACTAGCCAACCTCCATGTTGTTTTCCCTGGAGTACAGTTCCTCCTTCTGGTGAGGTTGGCTGTTGTTGTGTCGGTGGAGTGACGCAGTATAAGGATTAAAATTATGTCAGCTTAAGGATTCACTGTGGTTGGGTTTTCTCTGAGGGACTGTGGAAGTATGTCATGGGCATTCTGACTCTTGCCTTTTCCAAAACAGTCCCTCTAAAAGATGTCAGAAACAGATTCCTTTGGAAGGATGAGCAACTGATATAACCAGATAAGAGTCTGAAGGCTTTTCATGGCAACCAAAATTCTCAGTAAACTTATTTTTTTTAAAGATTTTATTCATTTATTTGACAGAAAGAGAGACACAGTGAGAGAGGGAACACAAGCAGGGGGAGTGGGAGAGGGAGAAGCAGGCTTCCCGCTGAGCAGGGAGCCCGATGCAGGGCTCGATCCCAGGACCCTGGGATCATGACCTGAGCCGAAGGCAGACATCTAATGACTGAGCCACCCAGGAGCCCCTCGGTAAACTTATATAGAAATTTAAAGAATGGAATCTTTGAAGGGACCACCTGTGTAATGCAAGTATCCTATCTTATTTACTTTCCTTTAACTTAAAAAATTTTTTTTTTTGTATTTCAGTTACAGAGGGTTGAGTTAAACATACTCCTTACTTCCTAGGCCACCACCACTGGTCCATGCTAGACCTCCCTTGATTGATTTATTAATTGGAATCCTCTGTTTTAACCTCCTGCTGGAATCCATCTCTAAAGGGGACAGCCCATACCATATTTAGAGATTTAGAGTCCTCTGATTTTTTTTTCTTACATTAAACTAAAAAGATTAATTTTTTCTTACATTAAACTAAAAAGAACTTTCCTATTTCTTTGCCCCAATGTTCTCAAGTCTGTTCTGGGGAACCACACAGAATAATCAGTTCCTTCCTCAACAACTCAATAGCTTTCCAGTCTCATAAATTCAGCTCTCATGACATGTGATTGTTCATTTTACTATGTGAAACATATACTGTTCCTTAATTCTTCATAGGATGTGGGTCGAAGACACTTTTCTACCTAGTCACCTTCCCTTGGACACACTGTAGTTTGACAATGTCTTTTTAAAAATTCAAATATTTTAAAATAGATGTACTCTGCCAATGCAAAATCTGATGGGTGCAACCTTGCCTCTCCGTTCCTTAATTTCAGTTTCTATTAATGCAACCTAAAATTTGTATAAGTTTTTTTTAAATAATATCACATTTTTGACTCTCATTGAACTTTAAATCTTTTTCAAGTGAACTGCTGTCAGTCCAGAGCTTTCCTACCTTGTATTTAAGTAGTTGATTCTTTGAACTTAGATGCAGAACTTAACATTTAACCCTATTAAGTTGTATATTGTTAATTTCATTCCATCCCTCTCCTTTGTCAAGGTCTTTTTCAAGTTTGATTCTTTAATACAGTTTATCAGCTTTTCCTCCAACTATCTGTCATCTACAAATTTGATAGGCAAAATTTATATTGGAGTTCACCTAATTCACTGATTAATATGTTTCAGCTTTCAGAATAGAGGGTAGAGAACTTTAGTGTGGTTCTCAAACTTTAGTGTACAAAAGAATTATCTGGGACATTTGTTAAACCTGCAGATTCCCACGTCTCATTTCCAGAAATTTTGATTCAGTAAGTGTGGGATGGGACTCCAGGAATGTGCATTTCTAACAAATACCCCACATGATCCTGATATATTTTGGTCCCAGGCCAACTTTAGAAGCATTTTTAGAAATGTCCTTTGAGTCTAAGTTGACAGTAATCTGTTCGTTCATTCTAATAGGGTGGTTGTCTAGCACAGTGCTGGATGCACGATTGATACTGAATGAGTGAAGGGGTGAAGGAATGATGGATGGGAAGGAAAGCTCAGCTCACAACCCAGCTTATATTTCTCCATTTTAATCACACAGCCAATCTGATGGGCTTTTTCAAATACTTTGTTGTAATTTTATCTTTTGATGTTCCCCACTGGGAAAGGTGTATTATGCATGACCTATTCTTCATGAACATATGTTGTCTCCTAGTGATCATTGCTTTCCTTTCTGAGTGCTCACAGATTATGGGTTCCTCTCCGGAATTTCATTGAGAATTAAAGAGTGTTTTATATTAAAACCCAGAGATCTCCCTCTACTAACTCCTGCTTGACTTATAAGAAATTAGGGCATAGTTTTAGTATCTGACTTACTTGCTCCCCTTCAGGCCATGTAGATTGTCTTTTCTGTTTTAACATGTTTGCAAATAAATAAGCACCCAAGCAATAGACATTTCAACAAGGAGAGATTTCTTCCTTTCCCCTGAATTTATATTTTTGAAAACTTTCAAAATCCACAGAAAGACTCGAAGGATAATAGTGTTCTTTACCTAGATCAACAATTGTTAGCATTCTGCCATATTGGTTTTTTGTAACAAGCTATAGCTAGATAGATTTTTTTTTCCCCTGAGCCAGCTGGTCACCATGTTTCTTCAGTCTCTTAGCCTAGAACAATTCCTCTACCCTGTTTCTGCCTTTCAAGGTGGCATCTGAATTCTCTGACTGTATTTATTGTTTTTGTGTGTTTGTTTACTATTTTGAGTTCTGGCTTCTGAATCACATAAAGTTTTACATATTGAAAAAATAAAATAAAGAGGATTAGAAAAGCAAACTTTAAAATTTGTTCCTAAAGGGAGGTTAGAGTGCATCACAGTGTTCACCACAAGTGTTAAGGAATCTGATCCTAAGTAAAAGTGACAGAAATAGAAGGCTGGGTGGAAGCATCCTAGATGGCTATAAAAATCTAAGGAAGGTTCAGCAAGGCTGGGTGGATTTCTGCAGATAAGATCAGCTATCAGATAAGTCCCCAACCTCTGAGGAAGGGACACAGTATCCCTGGAGACATAAACACAGTGCTGGATTTCAGATCCCAGCACCTGGGTCTGTGGGAGGATACCTGAGAGGATACTCACAGTTGTCACACCACTGTCATGACCCTATGACCCCTTCTCCAAGGGTCATCATCTGATTGATTGTAGGGTATCAAGGCCAAGCGCCCTCCCTCCCCAGCCCAGGGCAGATCTGGGGCCGTCCCCACTGAGGCTCTGTCAAGACTTTGTCAGAGCTCATCCTCTTCCTCTGCTCAGTGCTGCTTCCTTCCTTCTGCTACACTTGGTGCTGATTTTAGGAGTGCTCCCTAGTAAACCACCTATGTGCCTATCTCCCAGCACTGCTCCAAGCTCTTATTATCCATAAACATATGTAATCCTCACAATGCTACGAGGTGGGCGCTATTGGCATCCCCATTTTATATGTGAGGAAACTGAGGCACAGCGAGTAGCTATGTGACTGGCCAATGATACTCACAGTGGCAAGGCTTGACACAGGCCTGTGACATCCCTGCCACCCCCTGACTAGCCCCCACAGCTCTCCTCTGTGACACAGAGATTGCTGTTAGCACGCTCAGTATTGTAGTTCTATCATATTTTCAAGATGTTTTCCTAAGCAAAGATACAGAAGAACTTCCTGTAGATTTAGCATGTGAGAGGATTTGTCCTGATTGTGTTAAGAAAGGCAGGTAAAAAAGGCAGTTCCAACCTGATTCTTTGTTCTTCCACAGAGCTTTAGCCCTAACCAGGGAGTTCGCTTCACCCTCTAAGCTGATTCACCAGAGCTCACTTTTCCGCTGGTGACACGATACACCTGCCACTCCCACTCTTGCAAAGGGAAAGAATATGTACAGCACAGAAAACGAAATGAGAGATAAATAGGCTTCTCTTCCCTAAGACAAGAGGTAGTTGGTGTTTCCTGACCTATTTGAGTACACATTCAGAGCTTGTGTAATGTCGTCTAACCAGCCTATTTAGCATTTATGCAATCTGCTTTGCTTTCAACAAGCTCTTTAAGATGTGACTTATTTAAAAAGCTTAAAATCTGCAAGGTCAAATAGCCAGTTCTGTAGGGAGACTGAAGGAATTGTCGAGAACACTGTTGCAAGTTACAGTTGGGAAATCTTTCTACTTCGATGGTTCTTTTAGGCCCAGTGGTAGAATGACCCACTGTCCCCGCTTTCCCTGTGGCTGAGAGGGTTCCCAGGATGTGACCCTTTTCATTGCTGAAACCAGGAGAGTCCCGTGCAAGCTGGGTGAGGTGGGCAACCCGCAGTGCACCCTTTGTGACCCAGCACCACTGGGTTACAGGAAATGTCTGCCCCTCTATTGCAGATGCTTTTTATTATCTAAAAATACTTATATTTTATTATTAAATTAGAAAATTTAGAAATTTTGGAAGAAAATAAAGGAGAAACGAAAGCCACATGTGAGCTTATATTGCACAGATCACTGTTTCAACCTTTCGATATCTTTCATGAGTTTTTCTTGATTTTTGCATGTGTGTACACATATATTTTACAAATCTAAAACTGTGCCATATAAACAGTTCTGTATCCTGATTTTCATTTGGTGTGAGCATTCTCTCATATCAATAAATACTTTTTGAAAACATTGCTAGTGGTTGCCTAATTTCTATTGAGGATGCACTATACTTTATTTAACCATTCTCCTGTTGTTCAGCATTTAGGCTAATGTTTGCTGTTAAGATAATGTTGTGAACGTCTTTAGGCTTCTAATTATTTCTTTTGGAAAAGTTTACAGGACCTTACTGGGTAAAAAGTTATGGGCTTTGTTAGAGCAACTAAATCCTATCTCCAAAATGCTTCTGGAAAATGTTGTATGTCAGCATTGTTCATGCTGGTTCCACTGAACTGTCAGCACTAAGTACTTTTTTAAATCTTCATCTTTGTTATAGGTTTAAAAAATAGTTACCCTAAATAATCTGTATTTCTTTGTTTACTGATGAAGTTCAAACCTCTTTTATGCCTTTCTCTTTTGAGCTATCTTATAAATTGTTTGTTCATATAGTTCCCCAGATTTTATATTGTTTCAATGTCTTGCTTCTCAATTTACACAAATCCTTTTTTTTTAAGATTTTTATTTATTTGACAGAGAGAAAGACAGCCAGAGAGGGAACACAAGCAGGGGGAGTGGGAGAGGGAGAAGCAGGCTTCCCGCAGAGCAGGGAGCCCGATGCGGGGCTCGATCCCAGGACCCTGGGATCATGACCTGAGCCGAAGACCTCAGACGCTTAATGACTGAGCCACCCAGGAGCCCCAATTTACACAAATTCTTTACAGACTAACTGGAATGACTCTTTTTAATGTCATGCTTGTTTCAAATACTTCTCCTGGTTTATTGTTGGATAGATGTTTTTCAAATAGGGACCCTTAAAAGTTTTGGATGTTTCTGATCTTTAAGCAGCATATTAAACTGCACACATACGTGCGCATACATACATGCACATACAACCCTGTGGGGAGGCCTATGCTTTCCTTTAAAAGTCTTTTTTCTTTTCACTCTTAGCTCATCAGACTTAACATTATTTTGTAATATTTGAAAAGAATATGTGTTACATGTATGTAATTTTGATGAAAAATAGTAAAAAAGAAAAAAATCCTATGAATCCACCACCCAACCTAAGAACTAAAACATACCAACTACTTTATGTTCCTCCCTGTAATGGCTAATTTTATGTCAACTTGATTGTACTATGGGGTGCCCCAGATTAAACATTATTCCTGAGTGGGTCTGTGAAGGTGTTTCTGGGTGAGATTAGCATTTGAATTGGTGAACTCAGTAAGGTAGATTGCCCTCCTCATTGTGGGTGGGCATCATCCACTCTGTTGAGGGCCCGAATAGAACAAAAGGGAGGAGAAAGGAAAAATTGGCCCATTTTGCTTCCCGCCTGCCTACTGAGCTGGCACATTGGTCTCCTGCCGTTGGCTGGGATTTGCACCATTGGGTCCTCTGGTTCTCAGACCTTTGGAATGGAATTACATTGCTGGCTTTCTGGGTCCCCAGCATGCAGATGGCAGATCATGGGACTTCCCAGCCTCCCTGATCACATGAGCTAATTCCTTATAATCAATTTCTCCCCATACATATCTTACTGGTTCTGTTTCTCTGCAGAATCCTGACTAATAATACTCCACAATTTCAGATCTCTGCCTTTCCCAAGATGTAGCTACCCTCCTGCTTTTGCCTTTATCATTCCCTTGTTTCTTAAAAACCATTTTTATCCTGTATATGTTTGTACCTCTGAGCATATGTTTGGTTTTCATATTTTTGAGCTTTATAAAAATAGATTAATCTTTTATCTCATCTTCTCAATCTTACTTTTTTTAATTAAGTACTATATATAAGATTTATCCATATTTTATGTGAAGATATAATTCATTCATTGCCACCCCGGATAATAATTCCTTTCATGAATATATATACATATACATGTATATATTTTATGTATACATATGTACATATATACACATATATACATGGGAATGAAATTTGCTAGGTTGAAGTGTATGTGCCCATTCAAATGTACAAGCTATTGCTAAATTGTTTTCCTGAGTGGTTGTACTAATTACATCCCCAGTTGCAGAGCATAAGACTCCTGTTGCTTGACTTCCTTGCCAGTACTTTGATATTTTCAGGTTTTGAAATCTGGTAGCCATTTTTCACTTGGGAGATTTGCACTAACTCTTTAGGTTTATTTGGCCAAGATCTTAAAGACTGAAAAGTAGTGCTCAAAAACAAGTCAAATCTTTTTATTTGGGCTTCTGGTTTTTCCTTGAGGTCCGTCACCTTGGCATGGTAGCTTTCCAGTAAAACACTTAACAAGTTGTTCATAATGTGTCGTGCTGGGCCGAATGTTCAGCCCTTCGAAGAAGAGGCCACATCAGCTAGGACAGGTGAATAGTAGACTGAGTTAGGAATTAGGAAGCTTGGGCTCTAACCTGGTTCTGCCCCTGCAGCTTTGCAGGGCGCACGAATAAGTCACGTCACCTCTTGGCATCCCATCTCCTCACGAGGCATGATAGCGCTGACCTTCCTCCCTGGCCCGCAGTGAGGATGAAATCCTGTTGTGGAGCACTTTGAAATCTTTGGATGAAAAGCACGACAGAAGTGCCAAGTGTGATTGTTACCCGTGCCAGCAACACTATAAGATAGCATAAAAATAGGAAGCAAAGAAAATTTCATTTTACAAAAGCTTCAATGAGAAAATTGGCTGGTCAGAGTGTCATTCCCTGTTTTTGGTTCACATAGATGTTGGCTTTTATAAAATTAAAAAAAAATGTATACATTTTTGTCTTTGCCAGGCAGAAAGCCTTTGATCATCACTATCCTTGTGACATTAGGTGAGTCACTGATGCAGAGGGAAGATTAATACCTTAGGAGACCCTGTGAAATCAGGTCTTTGTAGTTACCCCCCAAATCTTACCTCTCAATACAAGGCACCAAAGCCATGAAGTCTGAGGGGGTGTTACAGATGGAGGCTTGGGGAGAGTCTAAGCCTCAGTATTGTTACAACATAGGATCTAAGACACTTTCAGCTGCAATGGAGACCAGGTCTCCAGTCAGATGCTGTCAGGTCCTCCATCCTGCTCTTAATATGAAAACATGAGAGATGCAGCTTTAAAATCTGAGAGGGGACCTTTCCAACAACCTTTGATATATTGGGAACCTCACAATAAGGTGAGTCATGCCGCTTTAATGTGAACGTTCATTCTAAAAATGACTTAGCCATCCTTTTGGTAGCTCATACCCATCTAGGTATGAAGCTGTAAATGAGTTGTGATGAGCTGTAATCAGCTTTCCTTATGAATTAAATGGGTTGTGGAGACAGTTCCAAGCCACAGAAAAGGCATTTCAAACCCCAATCTTGCCACCTGATATGACACTCAAAGAATTTAGAACAGGAACTTTTGATTCTTTTGCCATGCCTTTACCACCCAAGTGTTTTATACGGGGGTTTACAAAGTCAGTCCCCCACAGGCTGGTTTGTTTGCTGCATCCCACTGAGAAGCCGAGAAAGTGAAAGGTAAGGAGGTGTAGCCTGGGTGTAAAGGGGGACGTGGGTGATACAAATCCACCCACAGCAGCCGTTCCCTGAAGTTATGAATCATACTGTACTTGACTCCTGATTTCCACCCAGGCGTGCAAAACTACTGAGCACTATTGAAATGTTTTGTTCAGAAGTTTCTCAGAGTGAGGGTCCTCATAATGTTTTGTGGAACAATTTGCATTCTAATTGGCATAATTAAATTATTGCCATAGAATTGGCATGGTGTGACTCTAGTAGGAATACTTTCCTTTAGGAAATACTCCTTAGGAAAAAAAAATGTCCACTGTAGTACCCAGTCACACGGCAATCTCTATTTATTCTATTCAGTAACTCCATGAGAAGGGTCATTCGCACTGGATTTTCAATTGCTTAACTGAAGAAATTAGTTGAAAAGTGGAAATCCAACCCGCTGATAGTTTCTTTATCTGCCCACACCTAATAATTGGTTTGACTGGTATTTTTTTCTTTAGATTGACAGATTATTTACACTTCTGCGAATTGCAATGTGGCTAGAGTCTCTGTTTCTTTCTTTAAATTTTTTTTTTTTTAGTTGGTGGTAAGAATTGTCCATAGTCAAGCTAAAATTCTGTTCCTATCTTCATAATTGTGATTTACATAATACAAATTTCTAACAACGGCAGGATAGTGGATTATTATGCAGCCTTGAAATATCACGTTGATTAAGACAATGGAGCATTACAGAGAAATGGTGAAAAAGAATGTGAAGTTGTGTCTGTACCATGATTTCACGTACATAAATTAGGTGTAGATGAGCACAGGCTGAAAAAGAAATATGGAAAAAGGAAACAGATGGTTGGGTAAGGTGGTGGGATTATGGGAGCTGTCCCCTTTTTTTAGTTTTCCATTAACACTATGACAGTACTACTTGTGTAAGAAGCATAGTTGTAAAAGCATTTAGTTAGGAGCAGGGGAAGATATACCATGAAACCAATAAATTGTAAGTTGTAAGTCCCTCACTTGTGGGGGCCCCTTGAATGCCTGAATTGTTGAGTTTATGGAGGGTTCCAGGTGGAGAGAGAGGATTGTGTTACAATCAGAAACATTTCTATGTCAGCATTTCTGGTAAATTGCTTGAAGAGATCTCAGAAGAAAGGGACCTAATTCTCCAGCACTCCTGTAATCTGTCATGATCTATTTTCTCATTCTAAGTAAATATTCACTTTCATGCCTAATTTTGTATTTGTATACCTGCATTCTTTTTAAAAAGGAGGGCTCCCAAATTGTCTAAGATTCATGCCTCACAAAATCTGAAGGTGCCTTTGATTAGGGGGGTCATCAGAACCCCAAATGAATACTGGGAAGTATGAAATCTACCCCAGGGTCCCACCCCCGACTTTTCCTAAGAACCACTGTGCATGTGTTAGACAAACTGCTGCTATGCTCAGGGCTTCGTATATCAGCACACTCCTGCTTTCACTTCTGGCTCCTTCTGAGCTCGTCTCCGTTCTTAATCATGAGAAAAGCAGCTTGAAATGCCAGTTCAGAATTGCAGGGTAGGAAGGGACTTACCTGATGGTCATGTCCAGCCATTCCTCGGACACTTGGTTCTCCTCTTCAAGGCATCTGGGCCCAAATTGGAAATTAATTTGTGTTTGGAGAAGAGCTACCCAAGTGTCACCATCTTACATGACAACCCCGTTATTAGGCCCATTTTGGAGCTAAGGAAACCAAAGTTCTGAGCCTGGCAAGGAGCAGCACTGGCATCCAAGCCCCGGTGTTTGACTTTAAAGCTCAGTTTCTCCCTTCACTGTATGATACAATTATATAATGTCTCCTTCTGACCCAAGCAAAATGTGGAATTAATTCGTCCCTAGAGAACAACTCCCAAGGCTTCTCTAACAAAGAATGAAAACAAACAAAAAACCAAATGTACTCCCGGCTAAGAGAGGGATTCCTCAGGAACTACTACTACTCGTCCATTTATTTGACATTGTAAGCAGAATCCCTGGTGAGAAACTAGTAAGAACTTGAGCCGAGAGTGAACACTGAAGTGTGAGGTGACCCTGAGAAAGAGACGAGAACAGTGGGCTGCAGGCCCCTTCCGTGAAAGCAGCTGTTTCCCAAGGCCTCTGAAGAACATCCTCCTTTGTCAGAGAAGAAGTGGGGAAGGGGAGGCTGGGACCCTGCTGCACACCTTTCCACCTGGGCGTCACTGAAACCTGATGTCCTAATCCTATTTCCCTGTCACCTCTCAGCTGGTTTACTTTCTCCTCCCATTCTACATGCTGCAGAACAAATTGCCTGCCTAATTGCCAAAACTAATTGCTGTGACATTCATTGTTCATCTGCTCTCTTCTCTGGCTTGGGCTCAGGCAGGTGGCTCTTACGAAGGTAAGGACGGAATTATTCCTGGGTTGCTCTGGGGACAGTGCTGTCCCCGGCAGCTGCTTTTCCCATGAAGGTGGACCAAGGAACTAGCTTTCTCGGCATAGGTTTACCTTCTTCTGGCTTGAGATGGGGTTGCTTTGACTGGTTTGGAGTCCGTGAAGTTGGACTTCTCAGGAAGGCTCTCTCTCCCATTTAGAGGTTAGAATTAGATTTGCTGGTTAAAAAAATTGAGACCCAAAGAGATGAGCCTGCTTCTTGTTGGCCACAGAGCTTATTAGTGGCAGAGCTGGGTCTGGGGCTCTGATTTCCCAGTTCTTTGACCGGCATGATTTCTACTGCATCACACTGCAACTGTTGCAGTTGCACTCATTCCTCTTTTTACATTTTCTGGTAAATTTTTATTAAAACGCTATCAAGTAGTGTTTCCTTACTGGCAACTAGGATAATAATCATCAGTATTTATTGAGTTGTTAGAACTATCCAGCGCTATCCATGCATTCTCTCCTTTAAGCCTCAAGAACAGCAGCATGAGCGGGTGTTATCAGTATCCTTGTTTTACATATGAGGAAACTGAGGCAGGGGGAGGTGACGAACTTGCCCAGGTTTGATGCCAGAGCCCATCCTCTGGCGACCACGAGGTCACATGCATGATCCTGCTGACGGCTTCTGGATTCTTTTTTTTTTTTTTTTTTAGATTTTATTTGAGAGAGAGAATGAGAGAGAGAGCACATGAGAGGGGGGAGGGTCAGAGGGAGAAGCAGACCCCCCGCCGAGCAGGGAGCCCGATGCGGGACTCAATCCAGGGACTCCAGGATCATGACCTGAGCCGAAGGCAGTTGCTTAACCAACTGAGCCACCCAGGCGCCCCACGGCTTCTGGATACTGATACATGAAAGAACTTCTGAAGACAGATTGAAGGTTGGAGTTGGAGCAACTTGAAACTAGTCAAGCAGACTATGCAAATTCTCATGTAAATTCATGTTGCTGAGCCAGGAGTCGTGACATTCTCTTTTCTCCATACTGCTGAGATAAACACAGATGGATTGCAATACTACTTTAGGATGAACCTGGGGAGCTCAGCAGGAATTACTGGGACTTCACTGGGCAGTGGCAAAGACAGCACGTCGGGAGGGAGGCCCGAGGTTTAGTTCTGGATCTGCTGCTAGGCCACTAGCTAGCTGTACGGTCCTGGGATGACCTGAGTGCCTATGGTTTCTTCTTCCGTGAAGTGAAGGGATTAGGCTCCATGGTCCCGAGGATCACTGCCATTCTGTGCCTCTCAGATGGCTCGCCCAAGGTGAAGCACACAATGGCAGAGGCTCACTGTGACCTTCAAGACAGCCCTGCAGAGGCTGTAAATAAAAGTCTTATTGTTTGGTTCTTGATCTTTTCCCCCTCAGTGATAGGAATAAAAGCAATGGCACTATTGTGTGAAGTAAGAGTTTTCTCATTCAGAAGAAAACTATGACACATACAACAGCAAACCATTTGAAAGCTGAAAAAATAATTGTATAATTCACTGAATAGGATGGGAAAAGTGATTTAAGAGATGGGGGAAGGACTAAGGGTTAAAAAATGATGATTAAAAAAAAGGTTTGGAACTTTATTGCTAAAAACGGGAACATTGTAAAGTGATTTAATACACAGGAAGAAATAATTATTTCAAACTATTTTAAGGAGGAAGACCTAGGCACAATTAGAAGAAAACCAGGAACAAAAAAGAAAATTATAATTTCATCTGAGAGGAAAAAAGTCGTCTTCATGAAAAACAGAAGTTTTGAAATAAGGACGTCTGTCATCAATTGCCTTTTCAGTTCTTCTGGGTAATTTTATGAGGCCCTTGTGACCTTTCGACTTCTAAAAGCAGGGTTGAGGGAAAGGTGGTAAGGCATGAATTTTAAAAATTAATTTATTTCTTTTAATTTAATTTAATTTAATTTTAATTCCAGGATAGTTAACCTCCTGTGTTATATTAATTTCAGGTTTAAAAAAATTAATTTCTGTGGTATGGCTTTTATAGTAGAAACCCCCTTACAGGTAGTAAGGGAGAGAAACCTCTGGAGAAGAAGGCAGGATTGGAGGCCCCAGGCAGGATTGGAGGCCCCAGTCCCCTCGTTCCTGCTGTGTGACCATGGGCAAGTCCTATCCCCTCTCTGGGTCTCACTGTCCTCCTATCTGCATGAAGACAGGCTTGAATGCCTCTGAGGCCCTATTCTATATGTTTGCATTTCTTACTGTAAAGCATGGTCAAAAAAAAACAAAACACACAAAAAACAAACAACCCAACATTTTATAGTCACTGGTCTATGGGCTACTAGACATTAGGATAAAACCCAGAAAATCTATTTTTAAAATTATGAGTATTGGGTATAGTGAAATGTTCATATTCCAGGAAGTTCTATTGACTGAACGATTCTAGAGTTGTTCTCATGCCAAAAAAGGAGGCAGATGCAGACTCTTCTTCCTCCTCTTTTTCCTTCTTTCTTCACGGGAGTGTACAAATGTTTGTGGGAAACCATAGTAGTAAACCGTTTGAGAAAGCACTGGCCTCATGCATTATGGCAGTAGCTCTGTTTCCTCCCAGTGCCCCGTCACTTGAGCTGCTCTGGGTTAGGGTATAGTGTGTTCTGCAGGCCACCGTGAGCTGCAGCTGCAGGCCGGGAGTGACACCCAGACTCGCCGGAGAAAATAAAGGTGAAGTGCTCTCACAGTCTCCACGACTGTGCTAGGGCAGAATACACCTGTGGGACCACAATGCCGTGAAGGAAACCACGAAAGCCACAGTTGTGAACACTGGCCCCCAGAGATAATGAGCCATTGAAATAGTTCTGAGACGGGAGCCAGAGGGGCAGGGACAGAGGGGGCAGTCAGAGAGTGGGATTGGGGTGATGGAAGGGGCTAGACACAGTGGTCTAGTGCCTTGTCTCATTCCAGATACGGGACCTGAAGATCTGCATGTGTGTAGAGTAGGGGTCGGGGGTGTGATTGGAAGGGGAAGCATTGGGAAATGGAGGGAAAAGAGAACGTTGGAGTTGTGACAGGATAATAAACATCTGGAATATTTAATTGCCATAAAGTGTTCTGAGCCTTTGTCTACAGCTACATTTTCCAAACTGCAGATCGTGGCATAGCGGTTGGTTGTGAAATCAGTTTAGTCATGTAGGGTTTCTTAACCTGGGGTGCATGGACATAGCTTGCCCCCTCCCCCGAAGGCTCAAGGATAGGACTGTATTTCAAAATAACTGATTTCCTTTCTAATCCTATGAGTTTTGTTTTATGCATTTAAAAACATTAGTCTAAGAAGGTATCCTGTACCACACTAAGTAAAACTGGCACCAAATATAAAAAATCCCAGGGTTAAGACCAGCATTTTAAAAAAGCTATTGTGATAGACTAAAGAGAAACAGAACGATCTGAGCTCCATATGTAATAAAAATAAATATTGCTTTGTGAAAATTTTGTCGCAGATATTTAAATACGTGCGTGTACAAATATATGTGTGTGTGTGTGTGTGTGTGTGTGTGTTTATACATATCTATGTTTATTTCCAACAGTACTGCATGGTCAAAAAATTTGACAGCCACTGATCTGTAAGCTTCCAGACACTAAGGTAAAAACTAAAAAATCCATTTTAAAAATTATGGGTGTAGAATGTGGTGACATATTGGTATTTTGGACCAGAGGGTTCTGCGTTTATGCAGACACTTGACGTTGTACACTCAGCTCGCTACATTCCAGCCAGCCACTCCGTGGATGGTGACCAGCTGGCTCTGACCACAGTCTGTCCTGGATGGCCACATCCCTCTCTGCCTCGTTGAGCCCTGAGTTAATTTGAAGTGAACAGACCTTTCAGAGACATGTTGATTCCTGTGGCTACAAGGCTCCAGGAAATGTTAGAAGCAGAGGTCTTATTTCTGGAGAGGTGTATCTTCCTGTTTTTCTGCCAGGAGGTTTGCTCTCTAAGCAAAGGACAAGGCCATCAGAAGAGACAGAGAGAGCCTCTCCCACTGAGGGCGACAGCAAAGGGGAAATGCGCAAGTGAAGGAAAGAGAAATAGAAGCAGAGGGGTGAGATGTAGCAAATAGTCAGGCAAAGGGGGTGAGGGCCATAAAAAAGGGAAAGGCAAAGAGAAAAATCGCAAGTGTGTAAGGCAAGTAGCTGGGCCAGCTGAGCCGTGGGTGTGGTAAGAAGCTATTGCTGGCCTGTTAGCTTCCTGCAGGATTTACAGCATCGAGGATGGTGAAACTAAAAGAAAGAAAGGCAGTTCAGCAGGAAACACCAACAGAGACAAATCCCGGGACAAGACCAAACTGCAATTAGACTTGAGCAGACACAGAGATAGGGCCTCCCCTGTTAGTGAACTGTTGCTCACTTATTAATGCTTGTAAAATGAAACTTGTATGTACTTGGTTCATTTAGAAAATGTAAGCTTCGCTGGATCAGGGACTTTGCCCAGCTTGTTTCCTAGGTCAACACTAGTGTCGTGGTAAGAGCACAATACAGATTTGTGAAGAAATGGTAAGTGATGGCCTGGTAACTGATATTTAAGATTACTTGGAATAATAATAGTGATAACTAAAATGTATGCACTGCTTAAACTTCTAAACTGGTTTAGAAACCAGTTTCATGGCCATCATCTCACTTAGTCCTCATCCAGTCCCATCAAGTATCACCATTAGCATCCTTATTTTAAAGATGAGGATACTAATTAATTAATTAATAAAGATTTTGTTTATTTTAGAGAGAGAGAGAGCGCCAGCAGGGGGAGGGGCAGAGGGAGAGGGAGAGAGAGAATCTAAAGCAGACTCTGCGCTCAGTGTGGATCCCAAGGCAGGGCTCTATCTCACACCCTGAGAGCATGACCTGAGCCAAAACCAAGAGTTCAGCGCTCAACCAACTGAGCCACCCAGGCGCCCTGATGAGGACACTAACTTAATGCCACTCAGTGATAAGTATCTGGGATTTTAATCCACGCTCTCTAATGTCAAAGCCAATAGAGCACATTGTCTCTTCGGGAATGTTGTATATTTAATGTAGTTGCCTAATAAATGTAAGTAGCTGTATACGTAGTAGGTATGTGTATTAAGTTGGGTCCTTCAGGAAACAGACACTCTGATGGAATTGGGAGTGTGTGAGGAGGAGGGAGTACCACTTGTGAAAGATAAAGGGGGAGGGAGCAGAGAAAGGCAAGGGATGCTGGAATGGCACTTGTGAAAGGAGAGGCAGAAGGAAGCAGAATAAAGGTGGGAGTGCCTCAGACTATGGTGCAAATCTTATGAAGACTTAGCCAGTACAACAAGAGTTCAGGGCAAAGATTGCCAGTATTGGGTACAAATGGCCAGGCTGTGACCTCCCTATCTCCACCATGCTCCATGTCTGGGTCTGCCCAGGAAGCACGTGGCCTTGGCTTGAAAGTTGAGGTGAGTTTTGCAGGAATTGTAGCTGGATGTTGTCAGCTAACTGCACTTCTTGGAACTGAATGACAGGCTCTTTTTGGAAGAGAGAAGCAAATGGTACACCCCCGTGGCCAGCACAGCATATATTAAAGTTTTCTTAAGTTGGAATTTCTTTACAATTCCAATGTAAGTACCCTAGCTGGATATTGTTTTCTTTAGGATACCCTCACTCTCTAGTTAGTAAACGAGAGCCCACCTAAGGACTAAACATGCCAGTTTGAAATACTAAATTCCTATCTACAGGATTAAGAGAAGACAGAGGATTATAGTAGGTTGAGCAATTAAAATTTGATACACTGGATCAGGTCAACTATTAGAAAATACAGGTGCTGCCTGTCCATTTTTCACATTCATGGCAGACTTGGCCAATTGATCACAACACTCTTCCTCATGAGTTGTGTTGTCTGCCTCAAAATTATTCTCAGCATAGTGATTCAGACAGCCACTACCAATCTATCAACGCTGGCACCTGAGATGAAACCAATTTATCATCCCAGCACTGGGTAATAGGGGCAAATATAGGTCTTTGGGCAGGTGTGTGTGCACAAACGTGTGTGTGAGTGCTAGCGAGGGCATAGAGTTAAAGGAGACATAATGAACACTTGGACTTGTTTATCCGTTAGGGAGTTAGGTTTCAAATTTTTTATTTATAAGTCTGTTTCAACTCAGAACACTCCCCTCACCCAAAAGCAATTCTATAAATAAGAATCATACACAAAAGTCAGCGCCTAAATTCCTACTTACTTGTACATAAGCATTAGTGAAGATTCTTTTGGATCCTAACACAAAACAACACCCACTGACCTTAATAAATAGCGGTTATTTTTTTCTCCCATAATAAGAAATTTGTAGGTAGACAACTGGCTGCATAGGTTCAGGGTTTTAACAATGCATCCCCATAATCCTGTTGCTATTTTCCTCATGGTTGCAGAATGGCTCTTGTTATTATAAGCACTGTCATCAGTAGCAGGAGAATGTGGAGGTGAGGTACACCCATTCATCAGGAAAGAAAAGCTGTCTAAGTAACCTCCCCCAGAAGACTTCCATTTACATCTCATGGGCAGACAGGATCATGTGACTATCTCTGGTTTTAAGAAAAATGAAGATCAAGTACATACATCATTTTCCAGTCTCTATGGTGGGAGGCAGCAAGAGAAAAAGGATTGGGAGCAGTTCTTGAATAGGTAAACAGTAGTCAATGGTAATCATATTTTAGAGGGTGAAGCAACTCTCAGATGTTTTTGAGCAAAGATGGAAAATACTCTGTGTTCATTCTTCTACTTATTCTTACTTTCCAATAAAAAATAACTTGATAAAAGGAATAAAGTGTCTCTTTACAAGTACTTTTGCTGGGTGAGGGTGGGTTCTACATATACGAGCTTTAGCAAAATAAATTATTATTTTGAGCTTCAGTGGACCTATGTCTTAAAATCTAGTCATTGGATAATTTTGAACCAAGATACTGCTAATACATTACTATCCACAATAGGATTAACCCAGCAACTCACTGCAAACTAAAATGAGGATTCTAAAAATAAATGAACAATGAATTATACTTAAAGGTGAGAATGTCAGAAGTTGAAATCTCCAGGCTACTCATGAAAACAACACTCAAAATGTACAGCATATTTACTAAACATGCCAGAAATTGCAAACTATCTCTACATCTTTAAGTAGGTCACATGCCAAAGTTGACAATCTTTTGGTGCTATTCAAGCTTTTTAGTATAATATAGAATTAAGTCCTTGGTAAACTCTAATAATGTGTTAATTTTAGATCATGATACTATATTTTAGTAATCCTTAGTAACAGACTTTGTGGGTTACTAGAAAGTTTGTCTCATCATATGTAAAAAGGACTATCTAGGGCATTACATGCCATTTGCTTCAAAGAACTAAAGGAGGGAAATTTGGAGGATCAGTTTTTGGTCCATCTATAGGATAGAATGTTCAACCATATTTTAGAAAATCACGATGGAGTAGAAGAGAGCTCTGATTTGAAGTCAATAGCTGAATTTGAATTTTCATTCTACCTCTGACTGCATAGGGCAAGTCTGTTAACCTCTCCAAAACTCACTTTCCTTATCAATAGACTAGAAATACTAATATAGAAACTCCTCTACTTACAAACAACTTGTAAGTGAGTCTATTTGTTGAAAAGTCCAAAGTGACTAAGCTTGTGGTCCCAAATGCATTTCCAAGAATAGGAGCATGAATCAGTTTCTCAAAGCTTTTAATTAAGGCTAGTGTTCTTGTTCAGACATCTCCTATGCCACGTGGGCCTAGCTAAGAGAATAACGCTTGATACACAGAAGGCATTGAGTGAATGAATGATATCTTTTCCCCAAATCATCCTTGTTTGTATCTCCTGGAAGTCTGTGGAGGAAGATAACTGCCCTCCTTGGGGATCTCCTGGTGTCCTGGGCTGTCCTGTAGCAGCCACGGTTTTTGTTCTCACCACCTCACCCCTCATCTGGGTGGAAAGCACATTGGAAGAGGCTAGAGACAAGAGTTTTAGCAGCAGGGCCCCCCATCTCCCAATCCTCAAACTTCTCCGATGCTTAGCCCTTTCTGGAATTAACATGAGACTCCAACAGTGTCCCTCTTTCATTCTCTTGTTGGTATTGTCCATTGACACAGGGACAGCACTTTTGTACATTGCACGATTTGTTCTTTGTCCTTCAGAATCATTTCTACTCTTGAATAATTCACTCTATATTCACATGAAACATTCTTCCTTTTCTGACCACTTTTAATTTTTTAAAATTTTCTCTTCTGTTTCCATGGTAATTGTATATCTTGACAAGGACTTTTAACACTAACACTGATCTTGGACTTATTAGACCTGATGTGGTTAATGATGTTTGGGAAAATGCCTCAAAATAAACACAAACACAGCAAAATACATGGATGGCAAAAAGTGCAGTTTTATAATCCAAAAGGCAGCAGCACACATTCCAACATGATCTGCTGGTACCATGTAGTGTGTTCTCACAGGAGAGCTTTGTTTTTATCTGTGACCATCCATAGGGTGAAAGTCTGTAAGCAGAAAAGCATCTGTAACTAACCTACTTTCCTCACAGGTTTGTTGTTGGGATAAACTAAGTGAAAGTGTAAAATGTTATTCGGATCTTGCTTACCATTTCCATGAAGCTTGCCTCATTTCCATACTTCCATGTTGGAACACCAGGGACAAATCTTTGTCCCACAGCAAAAGTGGGAACTCTAAGCTTAATCTCTCTTCATTCCAAACATATAAGCATGTATGCATGCATGCACCTACCTACACACATGCACACGCGTGCGTGCGTGCACAAGCACACACACACACACATACACACAATCAGGAGGAGAGATAGGGATCTTGGCTCATAGAGCTCACATCTCACCCAGCAGGAAAAGGAGTAGAGTCAAAATTCTTAGTTGCTGATCACCTCTCTTCATTTTCACAAGACAAAACTTCCTGTTGTTTGCTTAATAAAAGGAAACAAATCATTTGAAAGATGTTTTGAATTAGATTAAAAAAAAGACACAGTTTGAGATTAGGGTTAGAGATTTTATTATATCCCAGAGTGTCTGTATAAATTATGTTGCAGTGATGTTTAACTGAAAGCTTTTCTAGATAATAAATAGGAGACTCATTTACTGGCACTTCTAAAATGCTATAGGAATGAGAAAATGTAGATGCCAGCACTTGTTCATGTAATCAAATAATGAACGACCAGTTTTTATGTTGAGTTTTAGAATCACACAGTCATAAACAATTTGCATACAAGGAGGGGTCATAGAGATAGCCTTTTGGGAAAACAAGATGGATTTTCCCAGCCAAACTTGTCTTGGCACACAACTACCTTAGACATATTGTCAGATTTTATGAAGATATTTTTCCTCTCACACTTCACTTTCACTATCTAGAAGCCAAGTTGAGGCATTTTCCTTGATGAGTGGGACTTGTAAGGACTGGCTCAAAAGTGGAGTAGGCTTTTAGCAAAACTTTAATGTAGGGGAAATTATTGCTTTCGCCTGAATCTTGTTTCAGTGTCTTGAGTCTAAGCCCTAGCCTCACCCTCAGGCACCCAACTCTCTACAGACACAAAATTCCTCACAGAAGCAGCGCCCTGAGGAAATAAATATTAAAATTGCTAAATTTTAGATGGCTCCAAGAGGAAAATTAAGCCTAGGGCTTCAGTTTGTAGACATTAATCTCTGCTAATACCCACAGTTTTGTTTTTTTTTTAATCTAAAAGTGTTTTTCTTCTGAGTAAGTAGTTTGCATTTTAACAAGGGTAAATAAATGCCTTAGTTCAAAGGAATGGCTCCATAGGATTTTTAAAATACCACTTCCTCCAGGAAGTATCTCCAGGCTCCCTCCATCCCCACAGGCTAGATGGTCCCAGTAAGACTCCTAACCAAAGGGGTGCCTGGGTGGCTCAGTCATTAAGCTTCTGCCTTTGGCTCAGGTCATGATCCCAGAGTCCTGCGATCGGACCCTGGGATCGAGCCCCACATTGGGCTCCCCGCTCAGCAGGAAGCCTGCTTCTCCCTCTCCTACTCCCCCTGCTTGTGCTCTCTCTCTCATTGTGTCTCTCTCTGTCTGTCAAATAAATAAAATTTAAAAAAAAATAGTTAAAAAAAAAAAGACTCCTAACCAAAGTGTATTTTTCCTGTCATGGCACTTAGTACCCATTTTTATGATAACTTGTTTAATTGTCCCTCTTCCAGTTCAACGGTGAGCTCTGTGAATGTACAGCCTGATATATGTATATTCATATATGTATATGGTATATGTATACCATTATATGAATTTCCACACCTGGCTCTATGATCAGATACTTGGAGGACCTCAGGGTGCCTGGTTGGCTTAGTTGGAAGGGCATGCAACTCTTGATCTTGGGGTCATGAGTTCAAGCCCCATACTAGGTATAGAGATTACTTAAATAAGTAAATAAACTTTTCAAAAAATACTTGAAGGACCTCAGTAAATACTTGTGGATTGAAGAATGAATGAACAATGCTAAGAATTTCAGAAGCTCTAGAAAAGCGATAGGGTGAGGGAAGAGGAATGCAGTATTTTGGAGGTCAGGTGGCTTTCATTAATGCCTCCTCCTTAGTGATTTTATAAGGCTAGACGGCCCTGCTGACAGACCTCTGAAAATGCCACCTGAAGATAACAGATACAGATTTCAATATCATTTAAGTGCTTTTAGAAACCCACTCAGCATTGAATATAAGGCCTTGATCTTCTAGAGCCACAGATACCTTTAGTATACAGAAATCATACAGAAAGTGTCATGGCATCCTTGTTCTACTCAATGAGGGAATCCATCGAGTTGAAACCTATATAGAAATTACTCCTTCCACCAACAAAAACAGAGAATGAGAAGAAAACAAAAATAAAATCTCCCCATCTCCACAGTGTGACATAAAATAGTCACATAAAAAAAGAAAGAATTCTTCAGGGAAACACAAATAAAAAGAATTATTTCAGTGACATTCTAAGTATGTAAATAGTGGCTAGCATTTTGACTCAGTTACTAGAGGGTACGAAGACCTTCCTTAGCAACACAGTGATGAGAGCTCTTCTCCAAGTAAAGTGAACTTGGAACAAGTAAATGAGAAAACACTGAGAATAGGGGGCAGCTAGAAGAATGCAACCTCTCAGAGCATGTGGGGAGGCTCAGCTGAATTAACACAAGGAGGAAAGGAAAATTTATTCCAGACCAGAGACTACTCTGTAAATCCTGTGAGAGTCTTCAGTTCTTAGTGAGGCGGAAGTGTAACTGTTGGGGAGAAACTTCAAAGTTCTTTTGGCAGATCTAAGAATTTAAGTGGCATGAGACACATTAACAGGAGAAATATCAAATTTAATCCCATAGGCACAGGGGCTCTAAAAGAATATGAGGCCCACCACAGTTTAGCAGTTGAGGTTTATATGCCATTCAAAGCTAAGAAGGAGGGGGTAAGAGTCTGGGACTTCAAAGGGAAGAAAGACAATTCACAGGAAAATGGAGAAGAGTAAATATGTGTTAAACAAATGTTTGCTGGGCCATACAGAAACAATGGGACACAAAGAGGAATTATAACGGACTTTGCTAAGTTCCTCCCTGTCTACCACAGCCTAGTTCATATCATAATGGTGATATCTCCCTTTCTGGAACAGGTCCTCTATCAATATTCTTTTAGGCAGTTAGGGGAGTGGCAAAAAAGAAAAACTTCTTGAGCCTGTTTCTTAAAAATAATTAGCCTAAAATAATCCACATGCCAAAGAGACACATTTCGGTGGTGGCAAATTTTACTGCCCCCCGCCCCCCGCACAGTCCTGTCTTTAAAAACGGGAAGTTTCAAAGTCCAGAAGTTGAGTTGGTAGATTGTTTCCTCTCATTGAACCAGTCTCTTAGTCCTGATAGTAGGTCAGTTCAGTGAAATTCATCTCAGGAGGCAGGGATGGAGGTGTGCACCCAAAGTTAGGCCTATGGTTCAAGTCATCAGGTATAAATAAGAGGTATTTCTATGGAAATTTTTTTAAAAGAAAGAAAACAATGGTTAATGATTGGAGCAAATTATACACCCAGTTTCTGAGTTCTGAAGACAGCCAGTCAAGGAGATTTTTAGATGGCATGAGGGCAGACAGCGGTAATCTTACAGATTTTCCTGGTTTGTAGTTTGAATGTCTCTGATGATCTTTCTGAGTGGCCACACAACAACTTCTATGAACATGGTAAGTACATGAGCTATTATGGTAATTTCGCTGAAGTTTATATCAAGTCATTCATATTCAGCCTGTAGGCCTTCAGGAAAAGGCAGTTTTAGTTCTCAGTGATTCCAAGTCAGAACGGTGGGAGAAAAATGGGAAATGTTAGTTTGGAGAGTGGTAGCCAGGCATTAGAGGAAACTAGAAGAATTTATCATCAGTCCAGTTTAAAATGAACAGTATTAGAATTTAATATCCACAAAGGTGTGCTACTGATACATCCTTTTCTCCTCATTTTCTCTTCATTTTCTCCTCAGTCTCATTTCTACCAAAGGTAGCTAAAGTTAGACTAATCTGTTTGCAAAATAAGTCTAGTTTTATTAAACCTGGCCTGATTATCTACATAAGTTCAGCAAGAATAGGGATTGATCATACAGGTTTTTATATTTATTCTTTTTTTTTTCCTCATGTAAGTCTGCTTTGCTGGAACTTTTCATAAAGAATCTTGACACTGAACTTTTAACAGCCTCTCCAGTCTAAGAAGCCAAGCGAAATACTTACCGTTAGACTTTGTCTGCAATACCTATAGATTTGGGTTAATTACTCTCTTCTTGAGGCTCCCAAATATCCTGAGGCTCCTGGCTTGCCAGGAGGTAATCTTTTTTTTTTTTTTTGAAGATTTTATTTATTTATTTGACACAAGCAGGGGGAGCAGCAGAGGGAGAAGGAGAACCAGGTTCCCCGCTGAGCAGGGAGTCTGATGCGGGACTCAATCCCAGGACCCTGGGATCATGACCCCAGCCGAAGTCAGATGCTTAACCAACTGAGCCACCCAGGCGCCCCGGAAGTAATCTTTTTTACTCACCTGGGAATGCTGCTGGAAACTCCATAAGCAAGGTATCAGGCTCATATTTCCAAGGGCCTCTACTGGGTCCATAAAGTCAAACTTAGTTCATTCAAGCTGTCTGGTCATATCTGAGTCTATGCCCATCTCTCTCAACTATGACATTCCAGTCACAATGTTTCCAATTGTGTCCTCTTACAAGGAGAACAGATTCTGGGGCGCCTGGGTGGCTCAGTTGGTTAAGCGACTGCCTTCGGCTCAGGTCATGATCCTGGAGTCCCTGGATCGAGTCCCACATCGGGCTCCCTGCTCAGCAGAGAGTCTGCTTCTCCCTCTGACCCTAACCTCACTCATGTGCTCTCTCTCATTCTCTCTCTCTCAAATAAATAAATAAAATCTTAAAAAAAAAAAAACAAGGAGAACAGATTCTTACTGAACTTACACAAACAAATATATTGCCATAAAAATAAGAACACTCACTATGAGTTTCTGAATTCTGGAGGGATCAGGTAAGGAGAAAAGGATAAATGTGTCAATTTGTTCACAAAGATATACTTTATCGAATTGCTGTAAGTCATAGTTAGCTCAAGAGAAAAAGTGTGCTTAAATCTAGAAAGCAAAATATTTTAAAAATCAGCAATAAACATCACAAAAATTATAATAATTTTCATCAGTTGCCCCACATTATTAATTTTTGTTCTGCTTGAATCCAGTTTTTCCACTAGTTGTGGAAATTCTTATCCACTTTAGTTTTATGGTCTTAAAGTTTTAGAGGTTTTTCCATAAATCTCCTTTAAGATGAGCATTTTTGCAGGAATTCTTTTTGTAAAAGCATCTGAGGAAATGAATAACTAAATTGAAAAGGCTTAAAAATAGCATGGCTAAGGGTCTGATTAGAGTTCATTACAATGCGTCTGACAAGGAAATTTGGTTATTTCTGTGACATACAACATTTTAAGATAACTAGAATTATGACTGATAACATTATACCAGGATATATCAGAATTTTAAGAATTTTATACAATTTCTAGAACACAGTTTATATTAATAATATTTACCTATTACAATACAACCACTTGACACCGCTTCCCATGTAATTTAACATATCAAATAAGCCCAATTAATTTAATATCTCTCTTTTATAAGGAGAAAGAACAAATCTGTGATTTCTCAGGAACCATCTGAAAAATCCCAAAGTTATTTTGAGTTCAAAAAGACTTTATTTAGAATTTGATTTTTGGGAAGTTTGTCAAAAATATCAAAAAGGTTATAAAACACTTTGTCAAATAGGGCCATAGGTCTCTGTGAAACAATACTTAATTATCCACTTAACCATGATGACAATTAAAGACGTTGCAGGCAAATACAGAAAGTTAAATGGCCGTAAAAAGGAAAAACTTAGCTCTTTTAATATTGAGAAAATTCATTTTCTTAAGTAATCAAGGACCTGATTAAGACAACATGAAGCACAGGACATTATTTTGATAAAGCACAGAAGTTTTGTTTTCTAGGCAGGTTACTTTGAGAGAAAAGAGAAACCCTTTATAATCTGTTATTATAGTGAACAGATCAATAGTCCAAGAAAACTTTGTCCTTTTAACAGACAGGAAAACCAAATTCTAATTGTGTACTAGTGTACTTTTGATATTAAAACTCATCCTTAAATAAGTTTATTTTAATCTTAGCTGCTTGACTACCCATTAAAATTCCTTTTCAAAGATTCCATTTCCACAAACCTTGTATGACTTTCTTTTTTACATTTAGATTTTGTCCTTTCCTCTTTTCCATAACCAGTTTTATTTTAGGACAAATTTACTTTTATTTCCTTTAACAAAAACATCTTCATACCTCATACCTTTTCTTATCTTCTTCTTTCCTTGTATATACATTCTACTTCCCTTATTATCTCTAATGACTTTAACTACTTATGTTAATTAGAATTCATAATTCTTAGAAACTTTTATTTCTAATGAAAACTAAGTAGTAATCAATTGTGAACTGTCTGTTATATCAGCATTCTTTAGATTGGCAAATTTATGAATACATTTCATAATTTCTAGAAACATGCATCTTCAAAGTACAATCTTTTAATAAAGCACAAACCATGTTTACTAACAGACTCAAATTTATCTTTAGTTTCTCTGTAATAAGGAAGTAGACAAACCTATTTTCAGTAGTTAATGTTGCATTATTTTATCTTATTTGGAGGTGATCTAGGTATTCAATGGAGTATCCATCATTTAACATAACCAAGCAAAACTCTTAAGGTTCAGGTTGCCAAAAAGATTTTGGAAATTATTTTTAAGTACACATATCATAAAACATAATTTTTGCTAAGAAGTTTACCTAAAAACTCTTATCTCACTTACATCTCTCTAAATAATTTGCCCCCAACCATATGTTTAGATTACCCATGAAAACCTCATGAGACTAATTAGACAAAGTCAGCCATTATTCTGTTATATTTGCTGACAAATTTTGCAACAGAGGTAACAAACTTGATTAATAAACCCAAGTAGAATAAAAAGTTGTATGTCTGCATTATAGTCAATGTTGATAACTCTAAGATGTGCCTATTTTAATCAAACAAGCATCCTTACATTAGCTTTCATACTGAATATTTTCCCAGACCATATAAACCTGAAATTCATTTGGATTAAGTTTCTATTTTATTTGTGAGAATGTTTATGGATGCTAAATTTATGGGTGCTTAATTTTCTTTTCTTTTTAAGATTTTATTTATTTGAGAGAGAGAGAGAGAGAGAGCACACGCAGGAGTGGGGGAGAGGGGTAGAAGGAGAGGAAGAAGCAGACTCCCCGCTGAGCAGGGAGCCTAATGTGGGGCTGGATCCCAGGACTCCAGGATCATGTCCTGAACAGAAGGCAGATGCTTAACCGGCTCAGGTGCCAGTGAATGCTTAATTTTCTTTAAGCCAATTAAATAGAACTCTTTTGCAAATTAATTTTGGTTATACCATCCAGAGGTAGAAAAATATCATATTTCTAACAGACAGACATAGGCAGACATACAAGCACAGAGATTTTATAGCTTCTATTTTAAAACAATATAAAATCACTAGTTTATAAATCACAGTTGGAAAAATTTTAGTTTACTCACTAGAATGGTTAAAAGTTTTTACTATTTGTGGAGAAGACTTTTAAGATTTGTATTTGTCCCTGGAAGTAATCTTTTTTTTTTTTTTTAAAGATTTTATTTATTTATTTGACAGAGAGAGACACAGTGAGAGAGGAGCACAGGCAGGGGGAGTCGAGGGGGGAGAGGCAGGCTTCCCGCTGAGCGGGGAGCCCGATGCGGGGCTCGATGCGGGGCTCGATCCCAGAACACCGGGATCATGACCCGAGCCGAAGGCAGGTGCCTAACGACTGAGCCACCCAGGCGCCCCTCCCTGGAAGTAATCTTAAGGAGGCTATCGTCTAGAGTTTGGGCAAGAGAGCCCTTTCTGTACTTTGTATTTTTTTTTTAAGATTCATTTACTTATTTTAGAGAGAGAGAGAGAGAGAGAGAACAGGCGAAGGTAGGGGCAGAGGGAGAGAGAGAATCCTGAAGCAGAATCCCCGCTGAGTGCGGAGCCTGATGTGGGGCTTGATCCTAGGACCCTGAGATCATGACCTGAGCCAAAATCAAGAGTCACCTGCTTAACCAAATGGGACACCAGGTGCCCCCCATAGTTGTATTTTAAGTTTCTCTTTTTCTTTTCTTTTCTTTTCTTTTCTTTTCTTTTCCTTTAGTCTTAGGTGAGTGTGGACATTGTTTTAGATACCTCCTGGGGTGTTACATTTCAAAGTCATGGTAAGATTTATTTTTTTCAAGAGACTGAAAAAGAATATAAGTTCTTCCAAGAAGGACTTTGGTTTCCTAAGGCCAATAATTGACAAGATTTTTGAGATGAGGTTTTAGAATTGATGGAAAAGAATGGATTTTGGATTTCCTGTAGAGTTGCATTTTTTTTTTCTTAGTTTTGCAAAGATTTGTAAGATAAGGACTGTTGCACTCATTTTTTTTTTCTTTTCTTCTTAAGTGCAGGACAATTATCCTTCTAACATCTTGATTTTTTTTTATAGTACCTGCAAATGTCTGAAGGCAAATAGGAAGGAGTCTGAGTGGACTTTGATTTTTTTGTACCATGTCTAATTTATTTTTTCTTTTAAAGATTTGTTTATTTATTTTAGAGAGAGTGTGTCTGAGTGGGAGAAGGGGCAGAGGGAGAGAATCTCAAGCAGACTCCCTACTGAGCATGGAACCAACACAGGGCTTGGTCCCATGACCCATGACTCAAGCCAAAACCAAGAGTTGGATGCTTAACCAACTGAGCCACCCTAGTACCCCACTATATCTAATTTCTGTTCTTTCATCTTATTAAGGGGGTCCCTAAGGCTAGCCATTATACCAATAGGACAATTGTTTAAGATGAGAGCTCTCCAAAATTTCTTTTCTTTCAAATATAGCCAATTTGAGGCATCCATTGTCTAGCCACTGATGAGTAGAATCTCATATTAAACTCAATAGTGACTTAAACCAATAAGCCTTTTCATGGCTTAACCATAGATTCAAGAGGTGTCCTTAAAGGAAAGAGAGAGAGAAAAAAAAGCAGTCCTCACAAGATCCAGAAACTTTACTCACAAATTTAGCCTAAGAAAGATCTAGCCACAAGTGGGGTGACACCCATATTTCTGTCCAGCCATATCTAGCTGCAAATAAAGTGCAACCCACATTTCTGTCTGGCCAAATTAGTGACAATGAAGGTTGAGATGATAAAGGACCTTTATGAACTGGAACCCCTTATGACATATTCTCCTGAGAGCTGGCAGAGTTGGACAAGGAGAATGCTGACTATTGGATCCACAACCTATTGGGCTGCCTGCCAGATGCATGCCAGTATAAGCATCCTCCAGTTGGTAGAGACCAAAGAAAATATTCTCACTAATCATAAAGCTAAGCTCTCAAGACATAGAACAAGATGAGAGGAAAACTTAATTAGAACTATGGTTCACCTTTTCTTATGACAAATGACACAAAAGACAGAGGAAAAAAAAAAACAATGACCATCTCTGGGAGAAAAAGGATCAATAGGAAACAATAATACTCATAATAAATTTTTACCAAAGTCGCTTTACCCAAGGAAATAGTTCCATAAATATTTTCTCCTGCTAATCTAAATTTAGATAAAGAAAAGGACTCTCACTACTGTTGCTTCCATTAGACCCTACAGGCAGAGATCCAGAGACTGGTATGGTAAGAATTCTTACCTTCTGCCAGCTTTTTGTTAGAAGTCCCAGGATCCGTCAGCTGCAGCAGTCCTGGGGTGGCCAGCATTCAGCCAGTTAAAGTTTATCCTGCTGGCTACACCAGCTCTTGGGGAGGAAAAATTTTCCTGTACCCGTCAAGATTCTTTTGGCTGGTCTAAAAATTAAATTGATATGAGACAGATTAACAAGAGAAAATCAGATTTAATTATGTATGTTTGGGGGCTCCACAACAATATGAGGTCCACAGGCAGTCAGGTGAATTATCTGTCTCCAAAGCCTATAGTCTGTTCCCTCCATGTCTTGGGACATAATAGATACAACGTAGAAAAAAATCAATGTTGTAATCATTGTTTAGCTTAGATAAAGCTGTAATGTCCTCATTCATAATGGAATACCCATCCCTACTCTGGAAGAGGAGATTGTTTTAACGCTGCAAGATACCAGTAAGGACTCAGAAGTTATCCATGAACAAATCTGAAAACCCAGTTGCTTCATGGTTTTCTTCTTCCTTTGGCTGGGCCAGTGGATACAATGATCACATTCCTGGCATGAAGATCTCATCCATGGTGGGTATTCCTGAATTGGTGCCTGAGGTTCCAGGGCTTAGGTGGGTTTCTCCAGGATGCTGCACACCTTACAGCCTTCCACAGGGTACCTGCCCAGGTGAACAGCATGCTGATGACACCGGCCAGACTCTATTGCTCCTACTTCTCCATACTTCACTTACAATATGACTTGGTACAGGATCAGAATGTTGATATCTTTTAATTTAATCATATGCCAATCGCAGTGTTTGTATTTACAACTCTGAGAATTAATGGAGAGAATAAATAGAGTTAGAATTCATATTCCATGAAGTACTTTGAGCTTCACTAAAAGGGGAGGTATATAAGACATTACATTTAGAAATTGTTTAGGAGCAGCAAATGGAAAGAAGCAACATTTTGCTTAAAAAAAAAACAACACATCACAACCCCTTCATTATGTGCAGCACACAATTTAACAGGTGTGTGATTTATTCATTTATTCACAGATTCATGGACTAACCATTCCATCACAGCACTATTGTCTGTGAAGCAAAACACATTTACAACGAACTATATCAGCTTCTTCAGAGTGACTGAATTAGCTGATCTCCAGAAATTCTCCACTGCCAGTTGAAAAAGAGGGTTAATAATCACCAAAATGGTGATCATGGATAATTAAACTCTACCTCAATAAAGTCCTTTGTATCCTTGGATTTCTGGGTCATCTATAACCGGCACTTGATATGAAAGGGGGAAAAATGTGTATTATTTCCATTGGAGAAGTAATGAAATATAATAGTTTCTCCACATGCATCTAGAATGGTCAATGACCTCTTGGGAAAGGTGCTATAGCCCACCCTTTCCTGCTTACTTAGTTCTTCTCTTGAGAAGAAGATGGTTTTCCTGATTGGTGAGTCTAGGGACAGCAGCACACCATCTTCTTGGCCACATTTCTTTACTGGGCAAAGTTAAGTGTTGAAGGTCATTGTTCTTTTTCTCTTCGCCTCTCTGACTCAAGTGCTCCTAGGAGGAGCTGTGTTTGCCTGTCTCAAGTCTCCACATGGTTAGCTTATCACTGGCAGGTCCAGCTAAGTCTCTTGTGCTTGTTTCTCCACTTGTGGCTGGATAAGAAGTTATGGTCCAGTGGGTGTCCAGGTATAGATGTGGAGCAGAGAACTAGTAGGTTGGGGCTGCACTTTCTGCACAGTTTAACAAAGTGCCCTGTGATTTTTGGCCCATAACATAAAGCTGATACCACACTTGGATTGTGCGATGTTATTCAATTTGGCTTTACTGCTGGTAAAGCTGATAACTGTGTTATGATCCTCCGCTTGCTCCTTTTGCCAAGTCTTCAACTGAGTGGAAATAGAAGGTGAGGATTGGATGAGTGATTCTTACCCTGCCCCCAAACATCAGTAGACACCAAAGATTCCTGAAGGAACTAGAGGGTATTATGCTAAGTGAAATAAGTCAATCAGAGAAAGACAATTATCATATGATCTCATTCATATGTGGAATTTAAGAAACAAAGCAGAAGAGCATAGAGGAAGGGAGGGAAAAATAAAACAAGATGAAATCAGAGAGGGAGACAGACCATAATGACTCTTAACCATAGGAAACAAACTGAGGGTTGCTGGAGAGGAGGGGGGTGAGGGGATGGGGTAACAGGGTGATGGTCATTAAGGAGGGCATGTGATGTAATGAGCACTGGGTGTTATATACGACTGATAAATCACTAAACTCTACCTCTAAAACTAATAATACACTATATGTTAATTAATTGAATTTAAACAAAGAAACAAAAAAGAAACCAAAGATTTCCAAAGACAGAACAGCAAGAGGGAGATGAGAGGGGGGTGAGGGTGGGGAAGAGAGATTATTGTTGAGATGTATGCATGCCTAGGGATATGTGTGGAGAGAGCTAGTTTTCACTTTCTGCCTGCCTTTAATACATTATAATGCCCTCATTAAAAAAATTAAAAAGCTGCATTTAAAAGTGATCCCCAGGACTATAATGCTGAAGACACAGTGGGAAACATGCAATCAATAAGTAAACAGTGTCAGCCCGAAGACCTTTCAGAACAACATTCCTACTCGGGAAAAAAAAATATTAAGGTAATATTTCCCAAGATATTTGTTAAATTTTAGGTAATAATGTCTCTCCCTTTGAATAAGCTTGCTTGCTTGTCTTTGAGAATAGTCTGAGCTAGACACCATTTGATATTCAACCTGTGACTATTTTAGTATTAGGGCTGGACCAAAAGAAATTTATACTCAATCGAATGATTTTCACTTACTGAAACAAATTCACTTTTTGCTTCCTTCAGTAATTTATCAATCTAATGGGAGAAATAAAAGCTATCATAATAATGAGAATAGACTTCTAGGAGCATGAGCCAATATCAATACCTTATTTAATAATGCAAATTATTTTGCTATATATTTGGTCTCAATCCAAATTTGCTTTTAATTAAGTTTTCTTGCCATTGTATGCTCCTCTCTCTCTTACTCTGTCTCTCACCACACCCCTCACTGCCCCCCCCCCATATACATATATAGCTTTTCTCATAGCGCCGGCATCACATTTGACCTGATCCTCTTGTCACTGGACAACATTGTTAATGACACTGATGACATGACTTCTACCATCATCATTGTCATCATATTGGAGGACATCCATTTTTAGAACATTTTAAATGTGGCTGCAAGGGGGTTTTAGATAAAGTAAATACTCCTATCTGATATATTATATTCCCAAACAGTAACACTAATTGAAAATACCAAAAAATATATATTTTTAAGAGTAATGTGGTAACATAGGGGCGCCTGGGTGGCTCAGTCGTTAAGCGTCTGCCTTCGGCTCAGGTCATGATCCCAGGGTCCTGGGATCGAGTCCCACATCGGGCTCCCTGCTCTGCGGGAAGCCTGCTTCTCCCTCTCCCACTCCCCCTGCTTGTGTTCCCTCTCTCACTGTATCTCTCTCTGTCAAATAAATAAAATCTTTAAAAAAAAAAAAGTAATGTGGTAACATAATGTGTAAGCATCAAAGTTTCGTACTGTGTCATGGCTCATATAAGATAGGATACTCTTAAACACTTGAACAAGAAGGGCTACAAAATTCTGTTATTTTGTTGTTTATATTTAAGACAATTAAAAATATTTCTATGGTAGGTGATTCTGAGCAGCAGAAGCTATCTGCTTAAGGATGTTATAAAATACTGTGGCTTCTCCCATCCTGTCCATCTACCTTTATTAGGATGCTCTGGGCAGCCCATGGTTAGCAGCCATTTCCCAGCGCCTAACTCCCTGGTTTCTGACCTGCTCCTAGCCTATTTCCAGCTTGTTCCTGACTCTGCATTACTATCTCCCTTTGTTCTCTAGATCTATTTAGGCCTTTGACTTTGGATTCCTTTCAAGGACTCTTGGCTCCCTTTCTAGTTGCTTTGAAAAGGTTAACCCATCCTAGCAGCTTCCACCTGGGGCTGCTGACCTAGTTTCTCTGGTGGGTAGATTTGGACAGCACAGTTTCAGACCATGACTTGGTTGTTCTTCACCCTTCTTCTTCCAGCCAGTAAGCATTGGATTTCATCAAGGCTTAGTTCCGGGTCCTACTTACTAACTCTGTGTGCTCTCTGGAAGAATTAAAGTCCACATATAATGACTGGTTAGTAGAATAATTACTAGATTCTGAGAACTATATTAAGAGTTTTAAATGCATCATGCCATTTAATACTCCCAACAGTGTTATAAGGTAGGGAATATTGTTGTCTCTGTTTTATAGATAGGAAAATTTGGTGTAGAGTATTTGAGTAATTTCTTCATGGTTGCACATCTAGAAAGTGACAAAGCTGGGCCGCAAATCAAGACAGTTTTACTCCAGGACTCCTGCTCTCAACCACTACTCTATATTGCCAATGGTTTATATGGAAGCACTCAATGATCTCATCCACATTTATAAATTCAGTTGCCACCAAACCACGGATGGACTGCCAAACTTCAGTTGCCTACTCAAAGTCTCCATTTGGATGTCTCAAAAACACTTCAAATTAAATGCATCCTAAAGTTAACTCAATTATAGTTGACCCTCTAATGACATGAGTTAAGGGTGCAAACCCCCTGTGCAGTTGAAAATCTGCCTATAACTTTTAACTCCCCCTAAATTTAACTATTAATAGCCTACTGTTGACCAGAAGCCTCACTGGTAATAAATAAATAAATAAACAGTTAATTAACATATATTTTGCATGTTCCATGTATTATGAACTGTATTCTTTTAATAAAGAAAGCTAAAGAAAAGAAAATGTTGTTAAGAAAATCCTAAGAAAGAGAAAACGTTTACAGTACCATAGTTTTCAAAAAAATCCATATATAAGTGGACCTGTGGAGTTCAGTGCAGGACACAATCCCCCATTTGGTGGTATAAGCTGGGAACCTGAGCATCATCTTTGACTCATCCCTTCCTTTCCTTCAGTTGTGTCCCATCCATTATTAAGTCCTTAACTAATGCTCTGAAATGTGTTTCAAAGCTGTCCTCTTCTTTCAGTCTCCACAGTCACCACCTTTGTCCAAGCCATGGTTATCTCTTATCTAATCTAGTGCTCTAGATCCCCAACTGGCCTCACATCCACCTTTGGCCCTCTTCATCTGCTCTTGACATTGCAGTCTAAGTGATCTTTTCAAAATGCAAATTGACAATATCATCACTTGCTTAAACTCTTTCATGGTTTTCATTGTTCATAGCTGAAGAACTATCTACTCAGCAAGACCAGCAAAGTGCTTCAAAGTCTGGTCTCTGTCTGAAAGTCCAGCCTCATAGAGATCCCCTTTTCTTTACTTTTTGTATCAGACACTCTTGCCTTCTTTCATTTGGGTATTTTCACTCCAATTCAGGGCCTTTGTAAATGCTATTCCCTCTGTCTCAAATGTTTTCCATCCATCCCGTCTCCCCCCAAGTCTGGTTAACTTTTATGCATTCTTCAGTTCTCAGGTCACATGTCAATTCTTCAGGACACCTTCCTGGCCCTCCTTCCCAGACTAGGTCAGGTTCTCCTGTAATATATCCTTGTAACACCATGAGCCTCACTGTCATAACACTTAACTCAGTTTGTAATTATGCTTTTGTTTATGTAATTATTTGCTCAATGACTCTCTTCTACTCCATAAGGGTAGGGACCAAGTCAGTTTTTGCTGAACATCGTATCCCCTGCAGGCATTGATAAATATTCATTGAACGAATAAGATGGATGATTCTGAAAACACAAAGGAATTAGTGTTAAATGTAACAGATTTAAACAGTTAAGAACTAAATCTTTGTTGAGTGATAGGTCATATATTAAATTTTAAGGTAAAATTTTTTGACTCAAAACTTCCCTCTTTTATTTTAAGCTTCTTAACACACTCTGAATATCTATCTCAATGTATGATCCTTTTAATTTTCTCAGTAGCATATAACAAAAGAGTATGATCTGGTCTTGAAACCGATCCCTGGGTCTCCCCCCTTCCCCCTTCCCACCACACTCACCATACTTTCCTGCATCTGTGACCTTCTGGTCTCCCAGCTACCTTGCCTTCAAGTCAGAGCCTTCCACTGGCCCTTGCTTCAGACACTTTTTTTTTTTTTTGCTTCACCCTTGGATTTTGTATACCTACAGCTTCAACAGGACTGGAGCAGGGAGAGTAGGGTGGTAATGCTGATGGCTGGGCTAATTCCTGGCAAGAGGGGAATTTATGTAGTTCTGATCTGGAATCCAAACTGCTTGGAAGAAAGAACAGGGAGTAGTGGAGCTATGTGGAAGGATGAGGTGCTAGTATTATTGTCAGTGTGTTTTGGGGAAGTGATTACATGCCAGGCCTACTTACTCTGAAGCTCTGAAACTGGCCCAGAAATCTGCATTTTAATATGCAACCCAAATAATTTTGATGCAGGTGGTCCCTATGCAGCACTTTGAAAAAAGCACTGGCATAGAGACATAATTTACTTGAGCAATATTAACACTTAATTTTTTTTAAAAACCCATATATATCTCAGCTGTACTGACTTGCTTGGAACAAAATACACACATGCCATCATGTAGGCTGACCCTCTGTTCCCTTCCATTAAAGTGTGTTAATGGGTATCATCGTGTTTTATTCTGAGAAGCATAGAGGGACAGTTACCTGTTTTTCTTTGTGAATTCAAGGAACATCTGTTACCTAACACCTGGCGGTCCCTGTAACAGCTGTATGCTCAAGATAGCAATGATAAAAAATCATATGATATTGGCCCAGATCACAATTTGCAGCCTGTCAGTCCTGCCAAATGGGTCAGTTGAGATGGAAACCACAATCTGAGCATCTGTGTATTAATAATTTAGGGAATGTCATAATTTTAAAGAGTATAAGAATATGGAATACCTTGGGGAATGGGAGAGGCAATTTTCAACTGCCCAGGAACCTCATTTTCTTGCCCTCATCCCTTCCTTACTCATCCCCCAAAGCATTGGCTAATTTTAAGACTTTATGAAGGAAATGAAAATTAGGAAGTTGTTTGAACAAAAGAAAGCAGTTGTGTAAATGGTGGGAGACCTCAGTTTGGAGGCCCTCAGATGGTCTGGTTAACACCCCCCATTATGTAGATGAGGAAATGGAGGCCCAGGGAGATTATGTGGTTAAGCCAGGTGATAGGCTATATTATCTTTTATCTGTCTGGAATCCAAAGCACAGCTAGAGTCCAGGTGTCAGATGTGGTTCATTATTCTTCCCACACCACAGCAACATGTTAGCTTAGAGTTCTAGACAAGGGAAATAACCAATGATATTCCCTCTACCACTCTGGACTCTGCCTATCTTTTTCTCCACTGTAACCTCAGCATTTAAAGCTGTGAAAGGTACTTTGTGAGTACTTGGTAAGGCCTTGTAGCTTCTACTTTTGTGTTTCTGGGAAACCTGAGGTGCCTCTAAGAAATTCAGCTACTCTGATGGAGAGCCCATATGGAGAGATCATATGGAACCTATGAAAGAGACTTCTTTGCAGATGTCATCACATTAAAATGAGGTCATACTGGACCAGATGGAACATAAATCCAATGGCTGGAATCCTCATACGAGGGCCGGGGGGAAACACAGACACACACAGGAAGAAGGCAGTGTGGTGACAGAGGCAGGGACTGTGGTGATGTGGCTACAATCCAAGGAATGCCAGGGGCTGACAGCAACTGCCAGAAGCCAGAAAGAGGTGAGGAAGGATTCTTCCCTAGAGCCTCCAGTAGGACCATGGCCCCACCAAAACCTTGATTTTGAGCTTCTAGCCTCCAGAACTTTAAGAAAATAAATACATGCTATTGTCAGCCACCAGCTGGTGGTACTTTGCCATGGCAGCCTTAGGACACTCATACAAGAGGGGAGGCCTTGCAACTACACTCAGAGGGAATGAATCTCACTATCCAGCATTCCAGGTGATCCTTCCAAGGACTCTAGCCCCAGCTGCCATCTGACCACAACCATATGAGAGACCCCAAGGGAGATGAGTAGTTCTGTCAAGGGGCCTCAGACATGGGCGTGTCAATGGCATGGGGCATCTTGGACATTCCAGCCCATTAGAGCACCCACATAACTGCAGCCCTGGCTGCTGTCACAAGGAATTGAAGAACCACCCAGCTGAGCCCAGTCAACCCACCAAACTGTGAGATAATACAATGGTGGTTTTAACCATAACATTTTCGGGGTGGTTTACTATATACAGCAATAGATAACCAAATATTTGGGTTCCCTAGAAATCCCTAGGATTTATTAGGATGAGTTTCCAGGAAGTAGATGGCAATGGGCCATCTAGACCCATTGATAAAGTATCATATCACCTGCAAAGAGTGAGAGTTTGACTTCTTTGCCAATTCGGATGCCTTTTATTTCTTTTTGTTGTCTGATTGCTGTGAGTAATCTAGTGAGAGTTTGACTTCTTTGCCAATTCGGATGCCTTTTATTTCTTTTTGTTGTCTGATTGCTGGGAGTAGTGTCATGGGCAAGTGGGGCAGTAAAGGGAAGACAACCAAACAAGGATGCGATACCAAGCAAAGGCCCATGGAGGATAAGTATGACCCAATCCTGCAAGGAACTCTGGAGACAGTGTTATTCATAACTCAGTATTGTCCCCATCAGGGTCACAGATACTGGAGCACCAAAACTCCCTTACCCTCAGTCACTGGTTAAGAGCTCCCCCAGGGACATGTAAACTCAGTCACTTCTGGCTCTGGGGGGTGGAGGAAGCAGGTTAGGTGATGTCAACAGCCTGAGGGCACCTCTCCAACAAGGATACACTGGTGCTGGCCTTGGGGAGTGAAGGTGCACACAGAAGCAGTGTGTGTGGAATGGTAAAAGTAGGGTGACCAGTTCATCCCAGTTTGCCAGGGACTGTCTGTATTTAAAATGGAAAGTCCTACATCTTTTTTTTAAATTTTATTTTATTATGTTATGTTAGTCACCATACATTACATCATTAGTTTTTGATGTAGTGTTCCATGACTCATTGTTTGTGTATAACACCCAGTGCTCCATGCAGTACATGCCCTCCCTTACTGGGCTAACCCATCCCCCCACCCCCTTCCCCTCTAGAACCCTCAGTCTGTTTCTCAGAGTCCATAGTCTCTCATGGTTTGTCTCCCCCTCTGATTTCCTCCCCTTCATTTTTCCCTTTGTACTATCTTCTTCTTCTTCTTTTTTTTAACATATAATGTATTATTTGTTTCAGAGGTACAGGTCTGTGATTCAACAGTCTTACAAAATTCGCAGAACTCACCATAGCACATACCCTCCCCAATGTCTATCACCCAGCCCCCCATCCCTCCTACCCCCCACCACTCCAGCAACCCTCAGTTTGTTTCCTGAGATTAAGAATTCCTCATATCAGTGAGATCATATGATACATGTCTTTCTCTGATTGATTTATTTTGCTTAGCATAATACCCTCTAGTTCCATCCATGTCATTGCAAATGGCAAGATTTGGGGTTTTTTTTGATGGCTGCACATACCCCTTTGGATCACTACATTTGTATCTTTGGGGTAAATACCCAGTAGTGCAATTGCTGGGTGGTAGGGTAGCTCTATTTTCAACTTTTTGAGGAACCTCCATACTGTTCTCCAGAGTGGCTGCACCAGCTTGCATTCCCACCAACAGTGTAGGAGGGTTCCCCTTTCTCCCCATCCTCGCCAACATCTGTCATTTCCTGACGTTAATTTTAGCCATTCTGACTGGTGTGAGGTGGTATCTCATTGAGGTTTTGATTTCGATTTCCCTGATGCCAAGTGATGTTGGATACTTTTTCATGTGTCTGTTGGCCATTTGTATGTCTTTGTAGAAATGTCTGTTCATGTCTTCTGCCCATTTCTTGATTGGACGATTTGTTCTTTGGGTGTTGAGTTTGATGAGTTCTTTATAGATTTTGGATACTAGCCCTTTATCTGATACGTCATTTGCAAATATCTTCTCCCATTCTGTCGGTTGTCTTTTGGTTTTGTTGACTCTTTCCTTTGCTGTGCAAAAGTTTTTATCTTGATGAACTTCCAGTAGTTCATTTTTGCCCTTGCTTCCCTTGCCTTTGGCGATGTTTCTAGGAAGAAGTTGCTGTGGCTGAGGTTGAAGAGGTTGCAGCCTGTGTTCTCCTTTAGGATTTTGATGGCTTCATGTCTCACATTTAGGTCTTTCATACATTTTGAGTCTATTTTTGAGTGTGTGGTGTAAGGAAATGGTCCAGTTTCATTCTCCTGTATGTGGCTATCCAATTTTCCCAGCACCATTTGTTGAAGAGACTGTCATTTTTCCATTGGACATTCTTTCCTTCTTTGTCGAAGATTAGTTGACCATAGAGTTGAGGGTCCATTTCTGGGCTATCTATTCTGTTCTATTGATCTATATGTCTGTTTTTGTGTCAGTACCATGCTGTCTTGATGATGACAGCTTTGTAATAGAGCTTGAAGTCCGGAATTGTGATGCCACCAGCTTTGCTTTTCTTTCTCAACATTCCTCTGGCTGTTCGGGGTCTTTTCTGGTTCCATACAAATTTTAGGATTATTTGTTCCATTTCTTTGAAAAAAGTTGATGGTATTTTGGTAGGGATTGCTTTAAATGTGTAGATTGCTCTAGGTAACATAGACATTTTCGCAATATTTGTTCTTCCAATCTATGAGCATGGAATGTTTTTCCATTTCTTTGTGTCTTCCTCAATTTCTTTCATGAGTATTTTATAGTTTTCTGAGTACAGATTCTTTGCCTCTTTAGTTAGATTTATTCCCAGGTATCTTATGGTTTTGGGTGCAGTTGTAAATGGGATCGACTCCTTAATTTCTCTTCTTCTGCCTTGTTGTTGGTGTATATAAATGCAAATGATTTCTGTGCTTTGATTTTATATCCTGCCACTTTACTGAATTCCTGTATGAGTTTTAGCAGTTTTGGGGTGGAGTCTTTTGGGTTTTCCACATAAAGTATCATATCACCTGCAAAGAGTGAGAGTTTGACTTCTTTGCCAATTCGGATGCCTTTTATTTCTTTTTGTTGTCTGATTGCTGTGGCTAGGACTTCTAGTACTAGGTTGAATAGCAGTGATGATAGTGGACATCCCTGCCCTGTTCCTGACCTTAGGGGAAAAGCTCTCCGTTTTTCCCCATTGAGAATGATATTCACTGTGGGTTTTTCATAGATGGCTCTTATGATATTGAGGTATGTACCCTCTATCCCTACACTCTGAAGAGTTTTAATCAAGAAAGGATGCTGTACTTTGTCAAATGCTTTTTCTGCATCTATCGAGAGGATCATATGGTTCTTATTCTTTCTTTTATTAATGTATTGTATCACATTGATTTGTGGATGTTGAACCAAACTTGCAGCCCAGGAATAAATCCCACTTGGCCGTGGTGGATAATCCTTTTAATGTACTGTTGGATCCTATTGGCTAGTATTTTGGTGAGAATTTTTGCATCCATGTTCATCAAGGATATTGATTTGTAATTCTCCTTTTTGATGGGATGTTTGTCTGGTTTTGGGATCAAGGTAATGCTAGCCTCATAAAATGAGTTTGGAAGTTTTCCTTCCATTTCTATTTTTTGGAACAGTTTCAGAAGAATAGGTATTAATTCTTCTTTAAATGTTTGGTAGAATTCCCCTGGGAAACCATCTGGCCCTGGGCTCTTGTTTGTTGGGAGATTCTTGATTACTGCTTCAATTTCCTTATTGGTTATAGGTCTGTTCAGGTTTTCTACTTCTTCCTGGTTCAGTTTTGGTAGTTTATACTTCTCTAGGAATGCATCCATTTCTTCCAGATTGTCTAATTTGCTAGCATATAGTTGCTCATAATATGTTCTTATAATTGTGTGTATTTCTTTGGTGTTGGTTGTGATCTCTCCTCTTTCATTCATGATTTTATGTATTTGGGTCATTTCTCTTTTCTTTTTGATAAGTCTGGCCAGGGGTATATCAATCTTGTTAATTCTTTCAAAGAACCAGTTCCTAGTTTTGTTGATCTGTTCTACTGTTCTTTTGGTTTCTATTTCATTGATTTCTGCTCTGATCTTTATTATTTCTCTTCTCCTGCTGGGTTTAGGCTTTATTTGCTGTTCTTTCTCCAGCTCCTTTAGGTGTAGGGTTAGGTTGTGTATTTGAGACCTTTCTTGTTTCTTGAGAAAGGCTTGTATTGCTTTATACTTTCCTCTTAGGACTGCCTTTGCTGCATCCCAAAGATTTTGAAGAGTTGTGTTTTCATTTTCATTTGTTTCCATGAATTTTTTAAATTCTTCTTTAATTTCCTGGTTGAGCCATTCATTCTTCAGTAGGATGCTCTTTAGCCTCCATGTATTTGAGTTCTTTCCAACTTTCTTCTTGTGATTGAGTTCTAGTTTCAAAGCATTGTGGTCCAAAAATAGGCAGGGAATGATCCCAATCTTTTGGTACCAGTTGAGACCTGATTTGTGATCTAGGTTGTGATCTATTTTGGAGAATGTTCCATGGGTACTAGAGAAGAATGTGTATTCTGTGGCTTTGGGATGGAATGTTCTGAATATATCTGTGAAGTCCATTTGGTCCAGTGTGTCATTTAAAGCCTTTATTTCCTTGTTGATCTTTTGCTTAGATGATCTGTCCATTTCAGTGAGGGGGGTGTTAAAGTCCCCTACTATTATTATATTGTTGTCGATGTGTTTCTTTTATTTTGTTATTAATTGCCTTATATAGTTGGCTGCTCCCATGTTAGGGGCATAGATATATACAATTGTTAGATCTTGTTGGATAGACACTTTAAGTAGGATAGTGTCCTTCCTCATCTCTTATTATAGTCTTTGGTTTAAAATCTAATTTGTCTGATATAAGGATTGCCACCCCAGCTTTCTTTTGATGTCCACTAGCATGGTAAATGGTTTTTCACCCCCTCACTTTCAATCTGGAGGTGTCTTTGGGTCTAAAATGAGTCTCTTGCAGGCAGCATATCGATGGGTCTTGTTTTTTTATCCAATCTGATAGCCTGTGTCTTTTGCTTGGGGCATTTAGCCCATTTACATTCAGGGTAACTATTGAAAGATAGGAATTTAGTGCCATTGTATTGCCTGTAAGGTGACTGTTACCGTATAATGTCTCTATTCCTTTCTGGTCTATGTTACTTTTAGGCTCTCTCTTTGTTTAGAGGACCCCTTTCAATATTTCTTGTAGGGCTGGTTTGGTGTTTGCAAATTCTTTTAGTTTTTGTTTGTCCTGGAAGCTTTTTATCTCTCCTTCTATTTTCAATGATAGCCTAGCTGGAAATAGTATTCTTGGCTGCATATTTTTCTCATTTAGTGCTCTGAATATATCCTGCCAGTCCTTTCTGGCCTGCCAGGTCTCTGTGGATAGGTCTGCTGCCTATCTAATGTTTCTACCACTGTAGGTTACAGACCTCTTGTCCCGAACTGCTTTCAGGATTTTCTCTTTGTCTCTGAGATTTGTAAGTTTTGCTATTAGATGTTGGGGTGTTGATCTATTTTTATTGATTTTGAGTGGGGTTCTCTGTGCCTCATGGAGTTTGATGCCTGTTTCCTTCCCCAAATTAGGGAAGTTCTCTGCTATAATTTGCTCCAATATACCTTCTGCCCCTCTCTCTCCTTCTTCTTCTTCTGGGATCCCAATTATTCTAATATTGTTTCATCTTTGGCTATCACTTATCTCTCGAATTCTGCTTGTGATCCAGTAGTTGTTTATCTCTCTCTCTCTCTCTCAGCTTCTTTATTCTCCATCATTTGGTCTTCTATATCACCAATTCTCTCTTCTGCCTCATTTATCCTAGCAGTTAGAGACTCCATTTTTTATTGCACCTCATTAATAGCTTTTTTGATTTCGACTTGGTTAGATTTTAGTTGTTTTATTTCTCCATAAAGGGATTCTCTAGTATCTTCCATGCTCTTTTCAATCCCAGCTAGTATCTTTACAATCATCATTCTGAACTCTAGTTCCGATATCTTACTAATGTCCATATTGATTAGGTCCCTGGCAGTCGGTACTGCCTCTTGTTCTTTTTTTTGAGGTGAGTTTTTCTGTCTTGTCATTTTGTCCAGAGGAGAATAGATGACTGAGAGAACAAAATGGTAAAAGGGTAACAACAACCCCAGAAAAATATACACTAAACAAATCAGAAGGGACCCAAAACTGGGTGGAAAAGAAAGGGAAAGAAAAAAAAAAAAGGAATATGATCAAGCTGGTGAATAGATCAGAGCCACACACTAGATTTTGGGCATATTTTGGTCTGTTAGGAGAAACTGCCTCCCTAAATTTTAAAGAAAGAAAAACTTATATACCCTTATATAAAAATAAGGGTAAATACAATGAAGGGGTGGAATATGACTGTAAAGATGAAACTTATAAAAGATTTTTATAAAAGAAATTGATAAGAAGTTGGTTGAAAAAGAAAGAAGAAAAATTAAAACAAAACAAAACAAAAGGGAGAGAATGTGATCAGGCAGGAGACTAGAACAAAGCCATACACTAGAGATTTAGGGTATATTTTGGTCTGTTAGAAGAAACTGTATCCCAAAATTTTAAAGAGAGAAAAACTTATATATATATACAAAAAATAAGGTTAACTACAATGAAGAGATCAAATATGACTCTAAAAATGACATTAAAAAAGATTTTAAAAAAAGGAATTGATAAGATGTTGGTTAAAAAAGGGAAAAAGAAAAATTCGAAAAAAAAATAAAGACAATTTTAAAAATTAACTTTGAAAGACTAAAGAATCATGGGGAAAAAATCTATGAATTCTCTGTGCTGTACTCCCCTACCGCTGGAGTTCTGCCATTCTCATTGATCAGTAAACTTGGTCTTGGCTGGCTGTTCTTGCTGATCTTCTCGGGGAGGGGCCTGTTGTGTGGTTCTCAGATGTTTTTGCCGGAGGCGGAATTGCCCTGCCCTTGCCAGGTTGGGCTAAGTAATCTGCTCGGGTTTGCTCTGGTAGCTTTTGTTCCCTGCAAGCTTTCTGTACAGCTTCGGAGGATGAGAGTGAAAATGGCGGCCTCCCAATCTCCGCCCCAGAGGAGCCGAGAACTCGGGGCCCCACTCCTCAGTGAGCCCCCAGAGAAAAGCAGTCAATCACTCCCATCTCCCCGTCTCCAGCCGCACTCCGTGCTCACCTGGCCCGTGACTGAGCATTTCTCTCTGGCACCCGGCCCCGTGTGGAGTCTCCAAACCTAGCAGATCCCTGTGGTGCACTCCCGCGCTGTTCCTCCCGGGGGAAGAAGGGGAGTCTCCCCAGATCTGCCACTTGTTGGGTTCCTGCTGGAGGAGCAGTGGCCCGACTGTGCCACAGGTCACAGTTTATGGCAACCCCAAGTTGAGAGCCCGCTCCTCAGCTCCGTCTCTGCAGCCACCTCCACACTCAGATACCTGGGAGCTCTGCTGCACTCAGGCACCCCCGGTCTTTCTGTGACCCCAAGGGTCCTGAGACCATACTGTCCCAGCAAGGGTTCCACCCCCCGCTTAGCCACTGGAGCGACATCCCTCAGCGGCGCCAACTTCTAAAAGTTCCCATTTGTGCTCCGCTGTTCTAGCACTTACGGGTAGCGGCTGATGGAGGCTCCCTCCCCCCCAGGTCTATCTTCCCAAATATCGCTTCAGATTCACTTCTCCCTACGTCCTACCTTCCAGAAAGTGGTCGCTTTTCTGTTCAGAGAGTTGCTGCTATTCTTTTCTTCGATCTCCTGTTGAGTTTGTAGGTTTCAGAATGGTTTGATCCCTATCTAGCTGAATTCCTGGGACCAGATGAAATTTAGGTCTCCTACTCCTCCAAAAGTCCCCGATCTTAGAACCCCCTCAATCCTTTGTTGGCAAACCAAACAGTTGGTCGTTCTCGAAAGGGATTATAGGATGCATGGGCGGAGCCTGATGCTTCTGCTCTAGTAGATGCATGAATATCCCCAAGCTGGGGTAAGTGGGGCCTGCAGGGCCCTCCAGAAGCCTCTTTATAAGAGGCCAGGGATGCTGGAGATCAACTAGCTGCTGAGGATTCTTTTAATGATAAGAGCCTGTGACCTATAACAGGTATAAATGGTTTCAAAGTATTTCAGACACTGTGGTGGGGCTGAGGATGATTGGAGTGGGGAAACATCTTCTAGTTTGGCAGTTAGAGGCATGTGTGAGACAAGAGGGGCAGAAAGCACATTGGTATGACCAGGAGCTGGGCTGGAATGTGAAACTCAGCACAGGGCACACGGCATAGCATCATCTCCAGATCTAAAGGGGATGAGAGACAGGCTGAAAACCGGGAGTTAGAGGAAGGGTGGGGACAGGCAGAGATGAATTTACGGTTAGTCAGGATTTTTTTAAAAAAGACTTTTGGTCCAAAATGATCATTTCTGGATGTTTTCTGTTCAAAGGAGTTTATGGATAAAAATAAAGGTGAAGGGTAGTTGTGTGAGTGGCGAGGCTGGGGGCTCTAGTGGGGGAAGAAGTGGAGTCCCAGTCACCTCAGTTACAAGCAGATAAGCTGGTGTATGTAATTAACAGAGTCGAAATAAAGAATTTATTAGCAAGAATGAGAAGTCTTCAATGAGAGAAGGCAAAGATAATGGGGGAAACTTCATTAAGGCTTATAGATGAATGAATGTTTTGAGGACAATGAACATAAATATGTTCATTTCATCTCAGAATATCATAGATAAAAGGGATGTTTTGAAACCAAGAAAGAAATGCCTATAGGATAAACAAAGGAAATGATATTTAAATTCCACAAGTAAATATATGGAAGAAGCTTCCAAGAACGTGTAATACTTAGCCTAAATTGGTAAAGAGGTTCGAGACAGGTTTAGGTAGTTTAGTGAGTGCAAATCCATCTCTAATTAATAGGGAAAGGCGTTGAAGATTTTCCTGTTTGTTTTTTCATTTTTATTTTATTTTATTTAAATATTTAGAAAATGTAAAAGACCATACAGTGAAGATTTGCTCTCTTGCACCTGTCCCACGTCTGCCCAACCCCTACCTCTCCCAACATTTAATCTCTATTATGGGTTTCTTCTATGTCTTTAAAAAAAATGGAGGGTGGTGGGAGGGATGGGGTGGCTGGGTGATGGACATTGGGGAGGGTATGTACTACAGTGAGCACTGTGAATTGTGTAAGACTGATGAATCACAGACCTGTACCCCTGAAACAAATAATACATTATATGTTAATAAAAAATAAAAAATAAATATAAAAAATTTTGTAAAGTGCATATAAAAGCAAATAAGAATAAGTTCTTTGAAGGTAGGGAGTTTAGTCTGTTTTGTTCACTGAATATATATACTCCATGCCTAGAAAAGTTCCTGGGATATTGAAGGTGTTCAAGAAATATATATTAAATAATCAAATATATTCACCTTCACAATTTCTAAACAAATAGTTGCATCCTATACTCACTCACTTGTATGCATCTTGCTTTATTTATTTGATGCTATGTCCTCAAGATTTCTCCTTATTGGTACACAAGGACCTCTTTCATCCTGTTTTTTAGACCCAAGTTATGTTCCATTGTATGGATGTACCATAATTTATTCGATCAGTCTCTTATTAATGGCCACATATTTCGTTCCCAAGTTTTTGTTATTACAAACATCATAGCAATGAATAATCTTGTGTGATTTTTTTCATTTGTAGGATAAGTTCCCCAGAAGTGCTACACCAGTTTTTTGTTTTGTTTTGTTTTTTGTTTTTTTTTAATCACAGTGTTTATTTTTCAATAACAGTATAAATAGCAAATATTGGTGAAGTGAAGGAAATTTCAGAAATGTTTGTTAATATAATATGTACATTTCTAGTTTTTAAGAAGTCATGTCCTCGGGGCACCTGGATGGCTCAGTCCATTAAGCATCTGCCTTCAGCTCAGGTCATGATCCCAGGGTCCTGGGGTTGAACACCATGTGGGGCTCCCTGCTCAGTGGGGAACCTGCTTCTTCCTCTTCCTCTGCCCCTCCCCCCTGCTTGTACTCTCTCTCACTCGCTCTGTTCCTCTCAAATAAATAAAATCTTAAAAAAAAAATAAAGTCATGTCCTCCCCCAAATATTGGTGACAAAATTCTCAATCAAATAGAACACTGATCTACCTGGCATGACATTTCTTGTGTTCTGTTCAGTGTCCTTGGGGTTGCTAATGCCAGGTGTCTTTAGCCCGCTTTTTAAAAAAGCACAGAGATTTGCAGAAAGAGAAACAGTGAGCAGTGTTGGAAGCAGTGAAATTGACACATGGATGCTCAAGATCCCGCTGAAAGATCAGAGGGGGCTCAAATCTAAAATCCCAGAAATCCCCACAAATCTTGTGTGGCCACTGCTTGGGTCTCTAAGCTGGCTGTCTTCGCTGTGAGGTATAGGCTTTAATTGCTATTGTCTGATAATCCACATCTGTGCTTTCAGTGTTTTTCTAGGGACTTTGAGCATCCAGGCCAATACATAATGGCTTCCTTGCCAATCTTGCTTCATCATCACCTTTCGTTTTCCTCTAGCCTTGGGGCTTTGATTTGATTATTTTGGTCAGACTGTGACACTGGGGACATGGGGCTGAAATGACAGCCTCCCACTTGCTTTATCTCAGCGTTGCTTCTTACAGGGCCATGGGACATGGATGAGGGTGCTGTAAGAAGACAGTCTCTGAATCCTTAACCCTGTGCTTCTTTTCACTGCCATGTTTCCATCTGAGACGTGAAGATAATGATACATGCCCGCACCCTTTGAGGATGTGGTGGTGAATATTAATGAAATAAGCTTCAAAATGCAGTTTGAGCTCTTCAGGCCTGAGGTCCTTGATAAAAATTGGGTACTAGAATCAGGGAGATAAAAGAGCACAGTCCAACCATGACCATTTTTCATTAGAGAGTACCTTGACAACTGCTCTGTGCCTCTAACAATACCTAGGACCTGGCGGGAGAGTGCATTCATATTTTTAATATTTTGCCTTATCGTCTTAGGTCCTTTCTGCCAGGGACTGTGGGTAGTGTATTCAATCAGCAGATGTGTTTGGAATGTTCACTGGGTTCCGATGGAGGCGTCAGTCTCCGGAAGAACCCGGGCTGTGGGCTGGGAGGGCTGCTTCGCGCAGACTCCGCCGCACCCATGTGAGCGCTAGGCGCAGCCCACCTCCCCTGAGCCCCTGTTGCCTGTTCATTAGAACAGAGAGATGAGCTCTGCCCTGTGCATCTCTGTACATGAATGGGGACATTCAGTGAGAGTAGAAGTACAAGCTTGTTCAGTAGAATATGGCCCTTTAAAAATGAATATGAACGTTTAGACGGGGTACTTCTCAAGTTGGAAAGAAAACTGAGATGTCAGGAAACAAAGACTGCCTACTCTAAGCCAAGGCTTCCCATCCGCAGCCGAACTATAAACCAAGAACATATCTACATTTTCTACTGTGATATAGCAAAATCATATAGGTCTACATATGTGTAAAATATGTATATAGGAGATCTGTAAAACAGGCATATACAGATTATAAAATAGAGAGATATCAATTCTTCAATAATGATGACAACAAATAGAATCTTTTTTTTTTTAAGATTTTTTTTTTTAATTAATTTATTTGACAGAGAGAGAGAGACAGCTAGAGAGGGAACACAAGCAGGGGGAGTGGGAGAGGGAGAAGCAGGCTTCCCGCCGGGCAGGGAGCCCGATGCGGGGCTCGATCCCAGGACCCTGGGATCATGACCTGAGCCGAAGGCAGACGCTGAACGACTCAGCCACCCAGGCACCCCCAGAATCTTTCTTTTAGTTAGTACACATTGAACTGGCCTATAAGGGGAGTTGGTTTTCTGTCTCCTGAAAGAACCAGGAAATGTCGGAGGGGCCCATTGCCAAACTCAGAGCCCTGTCAGCATGCTTTCCAGCCCTGGCAACGGTCCCGTGGCCTTGGGATGGCCTTATGCGCCTGGTACAGATTCTGTTCCAAGAGCTCTAAGGGCTCAGTGAGAGGAAAAGTATCTGTTGATGTTTTTTGTTTTTCTTTCCTGAAAGTGGATGGCTAACTGGGGCTGGTGATGCTGGTGGATGTGGTGGTGGTTGGAGTCTAGAGGCAGCAAAAACGTATTGCTCCCACTTCTGGGCGAAGGGGGCAATGCAGATGAGGGGGGCAGGCAAGGCAAGAATTCTGATAACCCAGCAGCATTGTATTTCACATTCAGAACTGCCTCATTTCAGACTGTGTCCCACAGTCGGGACTGGTGAGGCCTGAGGTCCTAAGGAGAGCATCACTCCACTCGATGTGACTGTCATAGGTACCGATGCAGGCTTCAAGTTGGAGCATTTTCTCATCTTTGGTTAAGCTCTGCAGTCGGGATCCTTATGCAAAATTCTCATTTTTGAATGTTGGTGTGTGTGGACGGACGTACTCAGATGTACATCCACAGGTCATCATGTGAGAGAAACTGGCATGGGCTCCCGGGGGGGTCCTTGGACCTTCGGGGTCAGAGAGCAGAGGGCGGTGTCAGCCCAGAGGAGTGGACATGGTTAGAAACTAGCCCTGTGGCAACACTGTCGCGTTCTCTCCTTCCCGCGCTCAGCCTGACCACCAAGGTGGGGATCGAGAGGCCACAGTGTAAACATCTATCACCTTCCTGGGGACTGGCAGTGAAGGAAGGCACCTTTAGCACTGTTTTGGATTCCCCATTTGTTTGGTCAAAGTTCATGGGTCCCCCTGGCCAGAAGGGAGTTAACATGCAGATCATGGAACTATGCTCTGAAAGCCATGTGAGTTTCTAAAAGCAACGACAGGAGCCATATTACAGGAAAGGGAGGTCCATGAAGTGGAAGTCAAGGTGAAACTATGTAAAACTAAGTATGTAAAACTACATAAAGCTGGCCACTTCTAATTAGGGGAAAAGGTCACAGGCTGGTGATTACATCTTCGTGTAAAACGGCAGCGCAACAATAGGCTTCCTATGAGATGATTCTGAGGAAGTGGTTTGCTCCAGAATTGGAAGGATAGGGATAAATAACACCAAATGACTCATTGTCTTGCTCCTTTAGACTCCCTGGACTTTCCCAAATGGCTAAGCAACGGGCGAGAAAGCGTCTGCCAGGGCACAGGCTACAACTATGGATTTGGAGAGAGGACTTCTGTTCAGCTGATTATTTCAATTTTCTCACCCATAAAAGGATATGGCCAAAAAACACTTTTTCAATACTCTGCAAAAGCCAATTTGGAAGACAAAGGCTTAATTCTTTTCTTTTCTCTCACTGTTAAGCCTGTATGTAGAAATCAACCACATCTAATTTAATCACACCTGCTTCTATTTTGATGATAAGATCAAAGGATTTATAAGCTAAGGAATATAAGCCCAGGGAAGGAAGGAGGCAGGCCAGAGGTGGTGGGTATGAGCACACATTGAGCACCTAATAGGTACAATCACATACATTATCCTATTTAATACTTGCAACCTCCCCAGAGGGAGGCCTCGTTACCATCATTTTACAGTGAAGCGAGTTTTCTTTTTGAAGGTTTGTTCCAATTACAAATAAGTGTGTAAAATAAAAGTCATACACAGGAAATGAAGGAAGAAGAGAAAAAGGCAAACATTAGAAGCTACATTCTCCTCACTTGCCTTTATCTGATTAATCCTTCTTAGTTGCCTTCCTCTGGCCAGTCCTTATGGGTGAGCATTTCCAATTCTTGGTCCGTTCCCCAGTCTGTTTCTGCAAGTGCTTACCCATTTCAGGCTTGAGGTACAGCCTCCTGAGAGGGGAATCCCATCTCTGTCCCTGATTCTGTCCTACATTCCAAAGCCATGCCAGTCTTGCCCGCTCCCAGCTAGCCACCTGTACACATAAATGTGTTGGGGTTGACCTGCTCATGGCTAACTGGTGTGTACTGGGCTGGAGTCATTCCAGCCTTGTCCAGAATCTCAGTGAGATTAGGACTAAATAGCATCTCCCCAAACCAAGAGGTCAGAAATCTGACTGAAGGGAGCAGTTTTGGATCAGCAGCACCTTCTGGAAGTAATGCTTGGAGGCTGCCGAATGGTTTCTGGAGGGCCATGCAGTTTTCCAATGTCCTGGACTTTAGGGATTCCCCTCCAAGGTGTGGTCACTGCAGGAGGGATTCCACGCAATATCCCTACCTACTTCCAGTTTCTCCACCAGCCCCAGGCCTGGGGATGACCAGATCTGACTCTCACTCTCCATGACCTGCCATTACCTAGGTTGTTAGCATTTGGTATCATGCCAACTCTCTGATCCCTGGCCTGCTGCCCCTGGATCGAAACTCCCAAACTCCCACTTACTGATTCCAAACTGGACTAAAACTTGACATCCTCAGGCAGACTTGGTCTTTGCCATCCCGGCCTCCTCCAAGGAAATGAAAGCTTGGTCCTTTTCTCATATTCCATATTAGTCTCTAGGCAGACTCCTCCACCATCTCCCATTACAAGATGTCCCATACTGACTCTTAACTGACAGTATTTGCAGCTATTTGAGTGTATACACATGATGGTTTAAACATGCTTCAAATACAACAATGTTCAGATCAACTATGTAAGGTCTCTCTCCTGACCATGAATCTGGTTCCTTCCTCATGTGTATTATGTAAGAAGGGCCAAAGGGGACAGGCATAGAATAGTGTAGTTGTCAACCACTGCTGCCAAACTTCCTTGCTTTTCTCCACTGATACCTCTCTGGAAAGTCATGGCTGGCACCCTCTCTCCCTCCTCTCCTCAGCTCCCTCTGCACTTTTTGTGTGGCAAGAATTTCTAAGTTTGCCACTAACTGGGTGATATGGGTCAATTTTCTCTTCAAGGTGTTGTGATGATGTAATAGGTATATTAAATTTCTTACAACATAGTAGCAGCTCAATAAATGGTATTTATGATTTAAAAAATTAGTACACTATAACCAACTTGATTTACTTTTGCCCTTCAATGTCATATCATCTATCTTTATATTTCTCAGATTGAAGGTTTATGGTATAATGGGTTCAAATCCTGAGTCCACTATTATATGGCTTTGGGCCTGTTACTTTGCTTCTCTGGATCTCAGTTTCATATCTGTAAACTGGAAATAATAACCTCCCTTACTGAGGTGCAAAATAAAATGTGATATTATAGGTAAAATGCTTAGCACAGTGCTTGGCATACATAGTGATAATAATGATCATTATCACGGTCTTTGTGCCTTTGCTCACATTAGTCCCTCTTTCTGGAATGCTGCTTCTCCTCTTCCATTTTGCAAAATTCTGAAAGACCTGGATTCTTTCCTACCAGTGGATTCATGTCTCCTCAGCTGTGTTCTACTGTATCCAGGTCTGTTATTATATTTTATTTATCGTATTATGTCTATTTGATTCACCACTTCTCCTGCTTGACTCCTTATCTTGGCATTCAAAATCTTCCTTTTCATCTTTCTTTTTTTCCTCCCAGTGTACCTCGAATCCTTCCTCTCCACCATCTGATCCCTTAATGCCCTTCTGTATTCCCATGACTTTATGTCTTTCCCTCTGCCTGAAATGGCCATTCCTGTTTTTCTTTGCTTTCGGAATCTTACTCATCTGTCAAGGACCGACTCTAGGAATTCTTCTCTATTTCCTCCAAGTTAGAATTGCTCCTTCACCCAACTCAATACCAATTGGTTTATTTCTTTATTTTGAAAGTTACCATTAAAATGTTTTAATTAATGCACATATCTTCCCCATTAGATTCTGAGCTCTTGAAGGGAGAGATTATGTCTGATTATTTGTTTCCTCTATTATCTACCACTGTGCTCAAAATATAGTAGTTATCTATCACATTTTTGCTGTATTTGTACTACGTAAGTGTACTACACAGTATCTTCCTAAAGCAAGAGGTCAGAAATACGAATGAAAGTAGCACTTCTAGATCAGCAGAACCTTCTGTAAAGCTCGTGGATTGCTGAATGGTTTCCAAGAATCAAATGAATAGGGAGTTTAAAATCTGTCACAATCTCTATCTGAAATACAATATCTAGTCATGAACATTAGTGTAGGCTAACATTTCATAACTAATGAGGCCCTGGAACATAAGAGAAATCAGGTCAGATGCCAGGGAAATATGTCAGTAAAACTAAGAAAAACATAATAAACTCTGGCTACGATTTTTAGTCCCTGTGTATTATGTAGAATCATTACTGAAATTTATGGTTGTGGAAAATGGCCAGTTTCAGTTTCAGCATGGTTGAGGCAGGGACATTTCCTGTTATCAATAGGAAGCTGCTATACAATTAAATGGATCAATGATGCAGTGAACTGAATTAGTTGTTTTTTTATAGCAAGTAATTGGACTAGTTGTGCATTCTACATTTTTCAGTTGTACAAGCATGATCTTTGGATCTATCATGAGGGAAGATACTTGGGCTGCTTTAGCCTATTGATTTGAGAGGCAGTAAAAGGAACTGGGTTTAGTTAGAAAGGCAGTAAAGTTACATCAATAAAATGGTACAGGGGATGCACATTTGACACACAATAAATGGTACACAATAAAATGGTACAGGGGATGCACATTTGGCTTTATGGAGACTTAATGATTTTTTAGAACAATTTGCAAATCTGATCTAATTCAATTAGTACTATAATAATCTACCTTAAAATATGGTGGAACATTCTTTTATATATTTACTGCATTTGGTTCTGGTCTACGGAACATTATAATACTTCTTATCAGTGGTGTGTTGGTAAACCGGCTTTTTGTTTTGTTTTTGTTTTCTTAAAGCCCTAATTTTTAATGTTTTCCTATTTCCATGGTGTAAATACTCCCATTATGCACTGGCTTTAACCTACCAACAGTTTAACAACTGCTCTCAAAGTTTCTAAATATCTGACAATCAGCTCTTAGGAACTGGTACACCGTTGCAAATTATTTAAATAGCGTAGGAGAGCCTGCTAAAGATTTAAAATCATGCAATTTTAGAATGAGAAGCATTCAGTATATTCTAGTCCTACTTCTAACTTTCCAGAAAAAAAAAATATTGACACTGAGGATAAGTGATGTCCTAAAAGTTATGCAAAAACTTACTAGCAGGCTTGTGGTTGGAATCATGGTGTCTGGATTTTCCATTCAGTAATCTATGCAAAAGCCTTTATGTAGGGAGTAGAGAAAAATAGTCATTGGGCATGAATGGAAACGTGACTATATAATGTTGCTTTGGGGTTCAGATGGGAAGGATGAGTGACAGGAGCTGTGAACCTGAAGTCCCATAGAGCTGCTCCAAGCTGTGTTGAGAACCATTTAGGTTCTCAGTACAAAACTGAAGTTTGTAATCCTGGTTTGAAAATGGGCAGGCCGCTTGACCTTTTTGGACATTGGCTTTATGATTTTTTTTAAGTGACAATTTTTAATATTAGTATGTCTCAAACCCTAGTGGGTATTAAATAATTTAGGATACTTAGTAAAAATCACCCCAGATGGGGCTAATGTTAAGATGGTCCACAGGCCAAACTTTAAGAAAACTAGTTTAGATCCTTTTTAAAGAGCTCTACAGATCCAAGGTGCTTTATCTGTTTACTGGCAAGCAAGGACAGTTTCTAGAGTGGTAACTCCCTGAAGTAGTCTTCAATTAGCTGTATCAGTCATCTGAACAGCTTTTTTATATTTCTAGCCTCTCAGTCCCACCCAAGAACTATCAAGTAAGAATTGAAGGGTTAGAGGGCTAGGAAATTGTTGTTTTGTTGTTGTCGTTGAAGTTGCCTATTCGACTTTGATGTCCAAGCAGAGTTAGGAGTGTCAGACGTTGCTAGCCTAGAGAATGTCTTGCAGGGTAAGAAAGTGGTAACTTGTTGCTAACTGCTGACCCACAGAGAAGGGGCTATGCACAGGGGCTTTAAGCCTATGCGATAGCATTTCAAGTGGGGGATAGGAAGGAGCAGGTGATAGGTTCCAGACTACTGTCTGATGGTCAGCTGGAAAGTGTCCTTGTAGTACTTGGCAGCATGAGGACAAAGTGTGGAAGGGGTCTGACACAGTCCTGATATAAGGCGTTGATGGTGAATCAGCAAATCCTAAGTTTGAACTTTGCATGTCTATATCAAATGCACACAATTACGTAAGTCTAACACTTGAGACATGTTATTTAGGACACATTTAGATGAGCATGGTTCTTGTCCTCCTCTCTTGTATTTTAAAAATGGCTTGTCAAAAAACCCAAACAAATAGACTAGTGAATCCAAACTTGTTCTTACTCTTTAAAATGTCATTTCTGCTTTTAAAATATAAAGTTTTAGGATTTATGACTTGGTTGTTAGGCACATTAAGTTTTGAAAAAGGTAAAGCTATGACAATGGTTGCTATTTGATCACAAAATAAGACAGTACATTCTAACGACTGTAATTAACGTTATTATTAAAGACTGCTTTAAAGGAAAAACAAAAAGCCTTTTCGGCAGGCATAGAAGAGTTTTAAGAAGAAAAGCATTTGGCCATGTCATCCTAGGTTCTCCACAAAGTCTCCCAAATCCTCAAAGTCTACTGACATTCAAAGAACATCACGTGCATGTTAATCATCCATGCAGGAGAGTTATGAACCAGAGTGACATGTGTCTCATCTTCCTACCCAGATCCCTGGCAGATCCCTGGTTCTAATAAAAGGTTGAAAATAATCTCAAATTTGTACACTGATTTTCACATGCTCATTTACCTAAATCTGCATTCTCAAAGTGTGTTCTTGGATGAAAAGGATCTGTGATTACATATTTGTAAAAAAAAAAAAAAAAAGAAAGAAACTGTATTCACTATTTGCAGAATCACAATGCAGATGAGAAGTCCTAAAGAAAATGAAGCTTAACATTTTCAAATGTACTGGTTACAGAAGTTTGTTTTGGGGTAAAACTCATGGGAAATGCTGACCTAGCTAAGCTAGAGGGCAGTAGGAAAAAAAAAAAAAACTCCCTTAGAAGTGTCAAAAACTTGTTCCTATTTGATCAGTGAATGAATGATTATAAAAATATAAGATGTGTTCAGTGGGCCATATAATTTTATTGGGGAGGTCATATTATTTTAACAAGTTGATTTTCTATTTGATTCAGAGGGAGGCTAGCTTCTATATAGAGCATATAATTTCCAAGAACCATCACTTCTTAAGCTTTATATTTTGAAATAATTTCAGGGTTATAGAAAAATTAATAAAAAATACAATGGAAAGGGGTTAATATCCAAAATCTATAAAGAACTTAAACAACTCAACACCAAAAAAACCCACAAGTAATCTGATTAAAAATGGGCGGAGGACCTGAATAGACATTTTTCCAAAGAAGACATACAGATAGCCAACAGACATATGAAAAGATGCTCAACATCACTAATCACCAAAAAAATTAACATGAGATACCACCACCTGTCAGAATGCCTAAAATCAAAAACATATGGAATAACAAGTGTTAGTGAGGAAATGGATAAAAAGGAACCCATGTGCACTGTTGGTGGGAATGCAAATTGGTACAGCCACTGTGGAAAACAGTACAGAGGTTCCTCAAAAAGTCAAAAATAAAATTACCATATGATCCCAGTAATTCCACTACTGGATATTTACCCAAAGAATACAAAATCACTAATTTGAAAAGATATATGCATGCTTACGTTTATTGCAGCAGTATTTACAATAGGCAAGATATGGAAGCAATCCAAGTATCCATAGATCAATGAGTGGATAAAAAAGATATGGTGTGTGTGTGTGTGTGTGTGTGTATATGTATATATATACATATATATATATGCAATGGAATATCACTCAGCCATACAAATGAATGAGATCTTGCCATGTGCCACAACATGGATGGACCTAGAGGGTATCATGCGAAATGAAATAAGTCAGAGAAAGACAAATACCTAGGATTTCACTCATATGTGGAATTTAAGAAACAACAACAAATGAAAAAAGAAAGAAAAGAAGGGACAGACTAAAAAACATACTCTCAAATACAGAGAACTGTTGGTTGCCAGCGGGGAGGTAGGGAGAAGGAATGGGTGAAATACATAAATGGGTTTAAGAGCACTTATCTTGATAAGCACTAAGTAATGTATAGAATTGTTGAATCATTATGTTGTACACCTGCAACTAATATAACACTGTACGTTAACTATACTGCAATAAAAAAAGCTGCACCTCCTTAAAAAATACAAGATTTCCAAAATGTTAACAATTCACCATATTTTTTTCATCATCCTCCTCTTTATATATACGTGAATACACAACACACACAAACACCCCCGCATTTTTTTTTTGAGAATCATTTGAGAGCAAGGTGCTGACATGATATTCCTTTACCTCCAAATATTTGTGTGTTTTAGCAAAAACAAGGATATTCCCTTACATAACCATAGTATAAATATAAAAAAATTAACATTATTTTATTTTTTAAAAGATTTTATTTATTTGAGAGAGAGAGAGAGCATGCACAAATATGGGGTGGGGGCCGGAGAGGGAGAAGCAGGCTCCCCACTGAGCAGGGAGCCTGAAGTGGGACTTGATCCCAGGACCCTGGGATCATGACCTGAGCTGAAGGCAGATGCTTAACCGACTGAACCACACAGGTGCTCCCAAAATTAACAATAATACTATTATGCAATTTACAGAGTTTATTCAAAATTTACCTATCTCAATAATGTCCTTTTCTAACAACAACAACAACAAAATGTCTTTCCTGGTCCAGGATCCAAACTGGAATCACTTGTTGCATTTTAATTATGTCTCTTTAGTCTCTAATTTGGAGCAGTTCCTCAATATTTCTTGTTTTTCATGACCTTATCATTTTTGAAGAATATAGGTCATTTTGTACAATGTCCCTCCACTGGATTCGCCTGATGTTTCCTCATGACTGGATTCAAGCTATGCATTTTCAGAAGGAACCCCATCAATGTTTGCCCTTCTCAGGAGACACATGATACCGACTTGTCCCACTACTAGTGGGGTTAACTCTCGATCACTTAAAGTGGTGTCTGCCAGGTTTTTCTTCTGTAAAGTTACCATCTTTACTCTTCATGGAATATTTTACCTAGTTTGAGACTATGTAAATATTCAGATTTTCATTAAATTCTCACCTAGTAGTTTTAGCATTTGTCAACCTAAATAAAGAGGTAAATTGAGGCAAACTCAAATTACTGGAAATTGAGTTTATTCAGGAATAGCAGAGGAACTACAATTCAGGAAACACACTCAAGCTATAGGTGAATCTGTTGAGATTTCAGGATGGGCCATAGTTTTGAACAAGGAGTGCAGACAGGAAGACCAGCCAGACCAGCCAGAGTCCAGGCAGTAAGTTCATTGGATTGAGGATATGTTCATTGGTCAGGAGATAAATGTGAGTCTTCTAGAAATTAGGCATTTATGAGAAATCAGTCTCTCCGTTCCTAAATTCTGTTCTGAGGGCACATGGATGAGAGTCCCCATTTCCTATCCTCTGGTTCCATTTTAGACTGAAATCCTTTCACATATCCTTTGATGATTCTTGCCCGAAACAATTACTACTATGGTAATTGCCAGATGGCAATTTCTAAATGCAATATTCTTTTTATATTAGCTGTCATTCTCTTGTAAGGAAGACCTCGCTCTTCTTCCCCTGATTCACTTATTTTGTCAACATTAAAAATAAAATACGCAGTTATTTTACTAGCAAATTAGTTTATTCAGAAATAGCAGAGGCATTGCAATATGGGACACGCAAACTATGGTGAACCATAGGCAAATCAGAAGGGACAAAGGGAAAGTCAGCTTTTATTAGGTTTGAGGAGGAAATTGGGGAGGGTTGTTTTGAACAAAAGTTCATGGGAGAAGCGCAAGAGTTTAAGGTTGTGGCAGTTTCTCATTGGCTGCAAGCGACGGTTAGTGCTTTGTTGCGGCGGGGAGGGAGCTTCCTTTTTTTCTGAAAAGCAGAAAATGAAATTCTATGTGAAAAATGTCTTTCCTTGTCAAGATAATTCTTATCTTCCTTCTCTCTGCTGGTTATGCAGGCTGCAACAAGTGGTACGTGTGTGAGTGCTCCCCCTCAGGCTGACTCCATTATTTTAAGTGAGGTTTCCTTCATTAATTTTCACAATTTCTATCTGTATGGACTCACGGTTTCTTGTTTTATTCATTACTATCATTATTTATTTTAATGTTCAGTTGTCCCAGATGGGCTGGTGGGACGCCCCTCAATCTGCCTGTGTCCTTTAGCCATTTTCCCATCATTCTTTGAGCACTTCTTTGCTTTCTGGCAGAAAGGGATATTCCTGCTCATATTGTGCTTTTCCTGCCCCAGCCCAGGAATCAGTCATTCTTCTAAGAAGCCTGTTTTTGTTTTAAGTAGAAAATTTTAAAACCAAGAACTGAATGTGAGGCATTCTCACTGTTACTGCGCTGTCATCACTTCTAGGCCCTCTTAGAGGACAGAAAGAGTAAATACATGCGTGGGTGTGTACGTGGGTTTCTACATACTTATTTCTGTTAATCCGTATGTATTAAAAAACCATGTGTCTACTGATGCTTCCAATTCCAACCCAGTACCACAGAGGGGGAAAAACATCATTTACAATTACTATCTTGAAACTGCATCAAAACTCATAGACTTGAAGTCATTAAATTTGCCATGCTGTACAATAGGAACTATGAGACATTCTGGAACTGGGTAATGCCAGTCATCCACCCATCATCTTAGAAACTCATGCTCGGTGCGCTAGGTACTTGGCTAGAAATATGGAAATGAAAAAGACTTTCTCCCTTTTCTCAAGCAGCTCAGTCTATGAGAGAGGGTAGGAGAAAATAGATAATTACCATGCAGTGCAATAAATTCTGTATTAGAGGTATTCAATGTTCTATGGGAACAGAGAAGGGGGGTACCTAGGCCAAACTGAGTAAACTAGATTGCTTCAGAGAAGAAAATAAAAATAGGTCACCCACACTACTTGCTGGAAGAGTTCTTAGATTACTGCATGTTTACACAAAGTGAAGAGTGTACTTTTCTTCTGAGCAAAAGTACACTTTATGGAGAGCTCTAATTTATCTAGAAGAGTTCTCTGCACTGATTGAATTCATCAAAAATCTGCAGCCATGACAATATCTAGGCAGGTAAGTTCCAAGGGAATCAGTGTTCGCTTGTGACACCCAAGTTGGGGTTTCCCCTCTTTCTTCCAGGCCCCACTCAATGGCCATAAAATAAGGGAAGAGTAAGTTTTGATTTTTTCAACTGCCTATATCCCAAACTAAATGAACTGACTTATTTGCCATTACATTTATTGTCACCTTCTTGAGCCAGAGAATGGTTTACACATCCTGACTTTCTTCTATCTAAACTTAAATTCAAGAAGAGGATGAAGGAGAGAAGAAGATTTGTGTGCATGTGTCATCTACGAAGTAAAGTCAGAGGCAGAAAATTGGGGAGAGAAAATATTAGGATAAAAATTGAGAAGGATTTTATTATTTTTGTTGTCATATATATAGTATTCTTATCAAATTTACCTCTAGATTTCTTCTTCTTCTTTTTAAAACATAAATGGGGGCTATCTTCTGGTTTGTGCTCTCTTTGCCAGTTTCCCCAGTTGTTAAGTCTGCTCACTCTAATATTGTTTATTTCACCAATTTAGAAGTCCCAGACTAGAAAGTTGCTCAGTATGATGTGCAAGTAAAGATCACCAGAACCAGGAGCCTGATCTTCACATGTCTTGCTATCTCCCGTTCTGCTGCTTTAGTACAGAAAAAAGTAGAACTAAGACATATAATTATGCCTTTTTTGTCACTACAGAGTCAAACATGACTGAAATGTTTGTTTGTTTGTTTATTAGGTGGCCTTAGATCAGAGAAGATATAAAATCATTCTGGTCATGAAATACTCCTGATAAATAATAAACTTCAAATGTTAATAAGGACACTGAAGTTTTTTCGTATGCTTTTTAAAAGAAATGTAATTTTAGGTAACCATAAAGCTGAGGCAAAGGTAGTTTGGGTTCTTAAAAAGAATCCCCAGCCCTCATTAGCTGCCGCCGGGTGCAGAAGCACTTGTGCTCACTGCGGAGGTGGATCAAACTGAAGGTGCCAGGCTTGTGTCAAAGGTCCGTGTCGCTTGTGAGACCCAGCAGCAGGAGTCCCTGCAGAAAGCATGGGTCGTACACGCTGGCTTGCACAAGGAACAATAAGAAAAATATGCCACCGGGTGGGGGTTTTAACATCTGCAATGATTAGTGAAAACTTCTTTGAAAGTGAGAGTTTTTAATTACTTTATTGTATATTAGATTCAATTTAAAGGCTTTAACCATCCATAAACACCATGATACAATATGTATGTGTATATATGTAAAAAAATACCCACTGAACATGCTTTAAGAGGTATAATTGTGTTTTGAAATCTTGCCACATGAAATATACTTTGATATAAAAAAACAACTAATCAGAAGCATGAAAAACAGTATGTTTTAATAAGAGCCTATTGCAGATTCTGGAATGATTGTTGCATGCATGTCCCTAGTCATGTTGGACTTCTCCTTCAGTTTTGATTGGAGTAATGTGTGTTCCACAACACCAATTCTGATGTCCATCTGAACGGTTTCTTGCTTCAGCTTTGTTAAGCTCTGTTTAATCTTTACCAAGGGAGCTGCAGAATGAAAATAACATGCAATAAAAATGTTCATTTGGAGTATCGGTGTATTACAGAATTGTATGACATTCTCCTCACTTTGTCTTAAGCCAAAAATAGGGTTAAAAACACAGCCAACAACATACTGACATTCACACAGTTTTGCTGTGGTATTTTAAACACCTGAGATTTAGGATGGGAAATGACGCAGCATTTGATACTGAGGTTGAATTTCCTTCTTTTTCTTGGGGAAGAGTTACTAAAGGGGTATTTAAGGATGTCTTTAATAAGTTTTATGGGCTAGAATATTTGTCTGAAGGAAAGGGGATACAATGTGAGAAAAGAAGGAAGAAAGAATTACCTGAGAGGTAGAGATAATGGGCTCATTCAAACATACTGCAAAACCTCTAAACGCCCTCTTTTGAACGATCACTCAGTATATATCATCAGAACTCTGGAAAATCTTTCTAGAACACAGAAGGGCCTTAGACAGTAAACCAGGGCCCTGCCAAAGTAACTAGCTCACAATGGAGCATGATTACTAGAGAATTAGTAATTCTTCTCTATTTGACCCCTCTGCCCGGTCAGGCCCACTGTGGGGAGAGGAAGAAAAACAAAGGTCATCCCATCGCTGTCTTCATGCCATTTGGGCACACACTTAGTGCTCTTTTGCACATAAAATGGAATAATGAAGCTCCTTTGATGAAAACGGAAAATACTATTTTTTGAAAATTGGAATAACAAAGTGTATATTTAAGTATTTCCCACTCTATCTCTGAATCAACTCAGTTTGAATCAAAAAATCCTAAATAAGGGTAAAAAAAGTATGACTCTCCTCAGCTGACTGATGAGGAAAACAGTATATGGATTATCAGACATCATTTTTGCACCATGTACCTACCTCTCCTCAAATTCATTTTAAAAAGCAGACTCCCAATTTATTAATAGTATTTTGTTAAATAGATTTCTTGAGAAATACTCTCCTCTTGCTCATTTTCCCCTTGGGAGAAGTGTGTACTCACCACCATCAGTCATGCTGCTGCCTTTTTCTTCCATTTCTTGCTTTACCTTCTCTAGTTCTTCTGTCACCTTTAATTTAAAAAAAAAAAAAGTTTTCATGAGCTCTGGATTTTAATAAACTTTCACAATTATTGAATGATGTAGTAAGAAAATTTATATAATACATCTGTAAAGGGACACAAAAATATTAGGAGTGTTCTGGACATAATCTGAATAATAAGATAAAGTAGGCAGATACACAAAGGTTTTTATCTTCTGAGAGTGCTCCTAACATTAAACTTCACCAAATGATGTTCTCAGGCTGTCACATGACAATAAAAAAAAACGATCTAAGTTGTGGTTTTAGGCCCCAGACACGCAAACCTTGCAGTTACCTCCTAGCAGTTACCATGCCGGTCCTTTCTGGTTTTTTTACAGAAGGGCGAGTGGGGCTGGGGGTGGGGAGGGGCAGACAGGGAGGGAGAGAATCTTAAGCAGACTCCACGCCTGATGCGGGGCTCCATCTCACCACCCTGTGATCATGACCTGAGCCGAAATCAAGAGGAGGCCGCTCAACCGATGGAGCCACCCGGGTGCCCCAACCATGCCAGTCTTTAATAATGAGTCATTAATTAAAACAATATACACATCCTGAGAAGATTTTGGATTTCTAAGGCTTACTAGGTATCTTTCTTAATATTATAGTTTTATAAGAGAAACTATAATATTATAGTTTTATAAGAGAAACCATCTTTTCCTCTATAGGATGCTAAAAATAATGTTTATACCATATGGCTGTATATAAAAATATTCCAACTGCTCTATCCAAACCATGAACTCCAAGAGGCATATTGTGCTGTCACATTGGCTCCTGTCTGTACTCTACGTCATACTCAAAATTACACTACTACAGCCTCTATTAGCAAAATTCCAACCTAGCATATTATCTTTGAAAAATCAAAAAATTTTTATATGACCTAGAACTAAGCCATAATTATCATAACTTAGTAGGCTTTATTTTTATCATACTGGTGAGTAAAAACTTCCTTGGGAATAAAGTGCTCATCCAAGTAAAGCAAATTAATTTTTTTTAGGCACCTGCAATGTTACAACTGGGGATAACGACCTCCTCCAAAAGAACTAAAGGGGTCCCTGGACTCCCTTCAAGTGTTAATTTACCTAACGTAAGTGAGCACTTTACTTCTACATAACATTCTATTTGCCTAGAAGCACCACAGGGTTAGGGTCTAAATATTTCTGAAGTTAAACTTTCAGTATTCTAAAATAACTATGCCTCAAATAATCTCTATAAAAGAAGCTTAATTCTATTATATAGAAAAAGTCTGGGACAATTACCGAAGATAATCTTGTACATTGGCTATTGACCTTGTTGTAAGATTTTTTCTCTCAGCTCTTCAGTAAAAAATTGGAATATATATTAGATCTTACCCTCTTGCCTGATGATGAAAATCAATACACTATATGCAAATATTTCAGAAGTTCCCAGAGGGAAAGGGTTACAAGCCACTTCCAGTTTGTGGACAGAGAAATACTCAGGCTCACATACATCAGCAGCAATCACGAAAAACAAATCTTACATCTTACAGACTAACATTAAAATTTGTATAAGACATTTAAGCCAGTGCTTTACCTTCTCTTCTATATATTAATCATAATTATTAGGTTTTTAAAAAGATTAAGGAAAGTTATAAATGTGCTAATATTATCAGCAGGTTCTATGTTGAATTTAATAAAACAACTTCAGGCATTTTATGGACACAAACAGTATATACATACATAATTGGTTCATTGATAAGAAAACTAGGGACTGCCTCCTAGGGAAAAGCACGTAAATTCAATTCACTGGGGAGTGGTGACTGAGGTCAACAAGGCCCGGCTGTAGCTGTATTGAGCCGCCCATGGCTCGGCGCAGCCCGGGCTCAGCCCACATCGAGAGAAAGAGTAAGAGCACAGCGTGTACCTCAGACAGGAGCCTGGTCCTCTCCGTCACTCCGCCATTACCCTGCTGGTAGCGCTCCCTCGCCTAAGGGAGGAAACATTTTGTTTAATGACAAATTCAAAACAGAAGCAGATTACTTAAATGTGACCTCTTTGTGTTTGCAGTTTCTGCGTATCATTTTATGACAACCCCCCCTCCTCATTTGTGAATACATTTGTGAAAGTGACATTTAACTGTAGCTGTTTTATGTCCCTAATAGGTACCATGTATTTAAACGAAGGCACTATAAAATGATAAACTACCTTAACCTTCATATACTGACTGTGTAACTCACATGGGCATGGTTCACAATAAAAACTGTCCTCAGCTGTTCCTACACGGTTTAGGAGAGTAGCTCTTGGTCGATCTAATTTGCATGCTATGCAGAGAAAACCAGTTCTAAAAAATCAATCATAATAGAGCATCAGGATGAGTAATTAATAAGGATTAACAAATGGGTATGACAGTATGGAATATGTTCTTGGGAACTAATCTAACAATTATTTAATATCAATGACAGATACACAGTGGTTTTCATCAGAGACTTTTACAGCATTTTGAGAGTAAAAACATCCACGAGTAGATGTGTATATGAGGGGATAATTTGTTAAATAAATGACATAATAAAAAAGTGAAGATTATGTTCTGTTTGGTCTTTGAGAACTTCTGGAAGTACAGAGGAGTCTCAAGTTTATTTCCATTTTTTTCTGTTCTTGCAACCTTGTTCGCTAAAAGAAAAAAAAAAGTCTTCAAGTGACATTTGCAAGTGTTCTTACTAGTCTTCCTCAGCATCAGGAGAGAGGGGGCATAACTCCCAAGGAAAGCCTTTAGATCCCTACTGGGGTACAAAGAACTGCTGCTTTCAAAGGCTGAAGGTTTTATTTTTTTGTTGTTGAAATTCTAAAACCTTGAAAGGATTAAAAAATTTGTGCATTAAATTAATTAAACTGCTTGTCTTTGAACGTGTCTTGCTTTCATATTCCTTATTATGTGGCTGTAAGCCATTAAGGCAATGATGTCTTTTCCCTCTGACACATGTAAATGCATACTATTCTTTTTCCTCCTACTCATAGGGTAAATTAACAGCAGCCTTAGAAACAAAACCAGGTGTCCTGACACTCTGTTCCTGTTCTAAGCAATGTTCCCCAACAGTACAGGCCTTCATTTATTTAAATCAAAAGAAGAAATGCATTTCAAGACTTCTAGAGGATAATTTCTATTACATGTAACATGGAGATGGCAAGTTCTACCGCCTCACGTGGCTTCCTCAAGTGGGCAGAGAATCCATGTGTTGCTGTTTGTGAAAAGCACTTCATGATTCTCAAATGCAAAGTGCTGTGTCATGTTTGGGAATTAGGGTCATTAACTGAAAAAAATCCCTGGATATCATTCCTAAGTTACCTCACTCAGTTGGGCTTGAGCTGCACGATATTCTTGAACCAAGTGCTCAAGCTGGTTGTTGATGTACTTTTCTCGGCTGCCGATCTTTTCCAGAGTCCTACTAATTTCATTATGAAGTTTATCCAAAAATCCCTAGAAATTCCATAGGACTTTAGTAGGTAAAAGAATTCACAAATATATTTTTCAAAAATAGTCTAAAACGGGCTAAATCTCCTTCAATTCATCCCACAAATTCTCAACCACTTGTGAAAAAGAAGATAGCTTGAAATTTTCAATAGCAAAAGAAGTCTGTAATGAGAAATATTTTAGTCACACTTGGCAGAATGTTAAAATAAAAAAAGCACCTGGTAGTGTTAGTCAATTCATTAGTCCTTATGCATATCCAAATTGTATATGAGTGGAATTTGCTTTATATAAAGTTCGGAATCAAAGTAGGTAACAGAATAACATGACTTTCTTGTAGCACAGTTCAAAGATGACTAGAATATTCCCATTGGAGGTAAGTCATTAAATTTATAGCTCTAGCCTGGGACCTGTAACTTCTCATTCCAACTTTGCTTCCTTGTGGCATCCTCCAAAAAGTCCTTATTTCTGTCAGAGCAGCAAGCTTGGAGAAGTTGTAGGTTCTAAGCCTTGCTGGCCTGGTACTCTTTTATCCCTTGGGATTCAGAAAGAAAAGAATGATGAAATGTTTCTCTAATATGTAACATGTAATATATTAGAGAAACATAATATATATAGATACATTAGATTATCTATCTATATATATATTAGAGAAATATTTCATCATTATTTCCTTTCTGAATATATTGTATAATTATATATATATTGCATATATATTAAACAATATACATATGTATACATACAACTGTATATATATTATACAATATACATAATGTATACAATTTGTATATTGTATAATTTGTATACATATACATACTATACAACTGTATAGTATGTATATTAGAGATATATATCTCTCTATATATTAGGTATATATTATACTGCTTTGATTAGAAAGTTACCCTTCTTTAGTTAAAGTGTTAGGGCTGTTGAAATATAATACGGTACATTCAATCTGTAAGTTCCTCAAAGGCAAGGATTGCATCTTTTTTTTTTAATGTTCTCCTTTAACAGGTGTTCAACAGATGGGTAAATGTACATTGATTCACCTGAAGTAATTCACATACCTTGGTCTCCTTTAGAGCAGATTCTATTCCACTTTTGTGTTGGTGCATTTGGTCAACGTGGATTCTCCAATCCTATAGGCATAAGAGCATATAGGAACAAGTAAAATATACATTTCCTTCTTTCCTCTACTTTTTTGAAGTTGTATCCTTTATTTTAATTACTTTGGTTGCTGCCCTATTTCAGGTAGGAAAGTCCTATATATAGCTTGCAATCAGATTATAAAGAAATATGTGTAGAGCACTTTAGGATTAAAGGTTCTAAATAAATGTAAATTATTTTATGTGTTCACAGAGTGATGTCTGACAATTTGAATATAAATTATTCCTGCATTGCGGGTGGTTAATATTTATGACTACCCATCAAAATGAAAAAAAAAAAATCTAATTACTAGAAAAGAAATACTTGTTTAAATAGTAACAATCGCCAGAAGCAACTCTGGAATCAAGTATCATATATCAAGTATTAGTTTGTCCCCTGAAAATTAAGATGGGGCCCTTTTTTTCGGAAGATGTCTCCTTCTTAAAAAAAGAAATCTATATGGATTATTAGAGTTCATATATTTTGAGATATATCGCATTACTATTAGGCTGACCCAAATCAGTGTGCATATTTGAAATCTATGCCAACATTTTAATTTCTTACAAGATATCTTCAAAATCTTTTGGTTTACATTACTAAAGGTAACAATTTTAAGACTGGAGAAATACCCACGATGAGAAAAAATATTATGGTAAGTTGAAGTGATGGAAGCAGGATATTCCTCAATTATACATATCTGTTTGCATACCCTGATGCTCTACTTTGCTATCTACACTATTCTGTGAAGACAAAAATATACTGTGAATTGTCCTCTTCTACCGATTTCTTAACTTTGAAACATGGGCTAGTGACTATAGGGGAAAAAAATCCTGGGGTACATCACACATACCAATGATAAAATTACAATATATTAAAGAACCTCAAAGAGCATCTAGTCTCACCTTTATCATTTCACAGATAAGCAAAAAGAGGCCCAGTGACAGAAAGGGGCACACTCAAAGCCACTCTGGTAGTGGTGCACCTGGATCAGAAGCCAAACGTATTAATTCCCACAGAATAGATTCTGGCAGGTCAGAGTTAATAAAAGGAGCAACCTGCTACTTGACACCAGGAAAGGTGCTAGAGCAGAGAACAAATCAGCACTTCCCTTTGTCCATAAGCATTTTTCCTGTCTCATGAGCAAAAAATATCTCAGAATATGAGAGCTGGGAAGGACCTTAAAGATCATCTACTCATCCATTTAACAGTCATCTGGTGCAACATTTTCATTTTACAGTTGAGGGGACTGTGCATCACCTGTGACTATGACTAGACAGATTTGGCAAGGAAATAGGCCTCTCCAACTCAGCCAGTCAACACTGGAACGGGGAGGAGAGGTGACTGGCTGGCCTGCTGCAACTGGACCAAATATGGTTAAGCCTCAAAATGGAAACCTGTTTAAGCCCAAGCAAGCATCTTTATGAAAGAAAATGAACGTAATAGGTATCATTATATTAGTAATTTTTCCAAAACAGTACTCGTCCAGCCTGATTCCAAAAAAAATTTTATAAGCTTAATAAACACCAAGTATTTCTACAGTCTCTGTGTCTGTAGATATATGCATGTATAAATACACACATTATATATACATATACTTTATATAGATATCCTTTTATTTATAGTAATTGGTGTTTTAATATAGTTTGTGTTCTGCTTTTTTCTACCCAGCATTATCCTTTACCCAGCAAATGTAAAAACTCTACTTTTTCATGTTCTGATAAAGTATTTCTAGAGAATTAAACATGCCTGACTCATCTATGTATAACTATGATAACTTACATTGATGTTAAACTCGGAGGAACTGGCACTGCAGTGCAAGCTTGAAGCATGAGTGGCATTTCAACAGGCTGGAAGGGAGTGGGAGAGGAAGGGTATTTTAGGCTGAGGGAGTAACAGGAACAAGAAAAAAACCGGAGAATATATAGGGAACAAGAGCCCAGGCTGGCTGGAATATAAAACACAAAGTTCTTGGGGTGGGGTAGGGTGGGGTGGGGCAGGGCGGGGAGGGGTGGGGTGGAGAGGATGAATCATGAAGAAGCAAAGCTGGAGAGGTAGGTTAAGTTAGACGGAGGGCTTTCACTGAGGAATGTGCATTTTATCATGTGGACAATGGAGAGCTATTCAAGATTTTTGGTTTCAGTTTTAGGATAAATTTGTGTTTTGAGAAAGTTAACAGAGAAGGACTAGAAGGCCAGAAAGAATTAGAAAGGCAAGAGACTGAAGGCAGGTAGGCAACCAGTTACGAGGCTGTGTAATGGTCCGCGTGGTACATGAGCAGGGTTTGCGGTAGAGCAGTGCCTGTGAGGATGAAAGAGAAGGCATGGGCTCAAGGGACATCGGGGACACAGAACTCGCAGGACTTGAGGACTAAGGGCAAGTGCGGGCTGGCTGAAGTGGAGGTGGGGTAGCAGAGAGAAGTTGTCTTTAAGGTTTCTAGCCTTAGGAACTAAGATATTAGTATTATCAGTGTGAGAAGAACAGATTTCAGGGAGCCAGAAATACTGAGGAATTTAGTTTGGAACTTTTTAATATGATAACCCACCGGGACATATTTATGTATTCTTATTGCCTTTTGAAGTGGAAAGCTAATAATGATTTATAATTATCTGCCACATAAACCTGAATGTTTGTTTAATTAAAATCTAGATGGACACATTTCCTGATGTACAGTTATAAAAAAAAAAAAAAGGCTTAAAAACGTTCTAACCTTTTAACCCAGCAATTTCACCTCTAGAAGTTATTCTCAAGGAAACATTTGGGGATACACACAAAGACGAATGTACAAGTTCTTGGTAAAACATCTCTGTAAATATTTAACCCTCTAAATATTTAACAGTAGAGGACAGTTTAAACTAATTTTGTAATATCCATTTCACTACTAAAAATAATGCAGTATGATACCATTTTTATAAAGCTCACAATGAAGCACAGCTCAATGATACGTTGTTTGGAGATATACACATATACGGAAACACTAAAACAAAAAAGGAAGAGGAAGAGGAGGAGGAGGGGGGAGAGGAGGAGGAAGAAGCAGAGGAAGAGGAAGAGGAAGCAGCAGCAGCAGCTAATGACAATATATAATATGCAAACGTGAGGACAGTGGTTCCCCACGGGAGGCCAAGGGCAGCAGCAGAATTACACAGGTAATTTCAAGGGCACGTAATGGTCTAGTTCTCAACTTGAGGAGTGGGTTCATGAGTGTTTGTTTTATTATTGGGCTTCATAATATATATGTATTGCCTATCGAAATGTTAAATTCATGTTTTCAATAAAAACTTACCCAGCAAAAATGCACGTGAACAACATACAGTAAAGTGGAAAAACATTCCCCAAGGAATACACTATTATTTGTCCAATTTAGTAAAAACTAGTATTTGTGTATATTTGTATGTGTATGCATATATTAAGCCAGGAATTTGGATACCGATGTTTAGAATTTCTTATCCTTCCAAAATTTTCCAAATTTCCTACAAGGTAATTTTTAATCGTCACTTTAATCATCAGGGGGAAAAAAAGTCAAAAACCTCCTGGATGCCCAAGTAGTTCTTGAAAGGCGTTTAATACAGTTACAGCAGAAAATATAAGTGATCATACTTGTAACATTTTAAAAACATGAATATAAAAAGGCAAAATACATAGCTTTTAAAAAACTACAATGGAGATGGTTAAAAAGTTTACAAAGGTTTGTGGTAAGAATGAAGAAGTGATGAAGGACTTGATCCCCAAAATAAAACAGTAAAAGGAACTGTCCAACAATGCTAGCAATCCTTATATTGGTAAAGAATCCATTAGGTTACAACACACTTTTATACACCTTTCCTTATTAGAGATTCACAAAGGTTTGGAGTGCTAAGTCGATTTCTCAGCCCTTCTTTTTCACTTCTACCCTTCCCTGTAAGAGGGTTATGTGATTTGCAGGCCAGCTGTGGGAGGAGTGTACTTCCCTGCCCCAGTGATGCTGGCCTTGGCCATGTGATTCTCTCTGGCCAGTGGAATAGCAGTGGGCATGGCCTAGGCCAGGCCTGTGCACATGCTGTAAGAGGCATCCATCAGCCCGCTTTCCCTTTCTCTCAGCCATGATAATAGGCATGCCCCATATCGGGGTTATACTTTCGGCCTGAGTCTGGGACTAAGAAACATGGAACACAGCAGGAGTAGAGCTGCCCCTGAATCACACATCAGCAGACCTGTGTCCTGAGTGAGAGTAAATGTGTTGTTATTACGATTATAAACCACTGTGATTTGGGCTTGTTTTCAATACAGAAAAACTGACTATGTATACAGATTGTATAGGAGGAAAACGAAAAATCAAGTAAGTTAAGTGACCTTTCTCAAGTTTCATGTCTGGAAAATGGAAAGCACTCCCAAACCAGTGCATTTTCCACATACCATAGACTGCTTTTCTTTATGATAAAATGAAATACCGCAGAGTATCTAAGGTAAACCAAAATTTTTTTTTGTTACATATCAAGTGAGACCACACAGGCCTCTGGAGTTTACTGGTCACCTGTTCCAAAGTGCTCTAAGTGTGTTCATTAAGCTCATTTCTCCTCTCTATTGCAGTTGAGTTTTTCACTAATCCAGCACATTTCCTCTCTCCGAGGAAATGAGAAGACTAATAATGATGCAGTATATCATTTCTTTAGACTTTCTATTTTTAAAAATCCTTTCATACAAAATCTCGTATAATTCTGTCACTTTTGAGGTGGCCAGCAAAGGTACTCCTCCCCACTCCAAATTCTTTAGTGCCAAAGTATATCTCTCCCCTTTTCAAAAACTGAAGAATTGCGATGCATATCTGCAGATGGTGATTCACAGCATACCATAACGTCAAAATGTAGGAGATCCAGCTGCAGCCGTTAGGGTGACCAGCAAGACTACATGGAGCTCTGGGTTTTACTTCAACAGCACAACCCCTGAATGATTAACTTTACATATGATGCAGAGACACTTGGTTTGTCCGGATCTCCAACTCAATGCTTCAAGGTCCTCTCTGAAACTGCTGCGGAGGGAGAGACCGAAACACAAGCTAGGGATGGCAAATGGAACTTTTATCTGTGTATACGTTTCACTAATTTACAACTTGTAAAATGTCAAACTCTCGGTTTTTTTCCCCAAGTTTGAGCTTCTTTATGTGTGGAGAGGAGGAGAGCCAAAGGACTCTTGAGAGAACAAAGCTGAGGAAGGCACATTGGTGTATGCGGGGATGTTTTTTTCTGGGCTCAGGAAAAGTCCCTGCCAGAGCACAGCTGAGTCTCATAGTCCGTGGATCTAGTGGCACCTTTGCTCCAGCCCCCAAGAGTGGGAGCAGGGCCCCAAGGCTCGGATGTAATTTGAATTGCTCTCTATCACAAAAATGTTACTTCTGCCATCTACCCTCCCTTTTCCCTCTATTCTTACTGGTTCTCCCCCAACTGTGTCATGAATAATTACTAATGGAATCTTAATTTAATGTTCTGTTTTTGCAGTTGTGCTTTAGTGAATATGACAATATTTACGAGGGTTTTTGTGGGCTCCCTGCATTTTTCTCATCAGGCCTCTGTTCTACCCCTGAATTCACTTTCTCTGTGGGTTTTCAAGATTACTCTGGGGAGGAAATCTCGTGCCTCCATTTCACCGATTGGGTAACAAATTGAGGTGGTATGATTTTTTACCACGTCAATTACAAAAAGCCAAATGTCCTTTCTCTCACTTACAGATCTTCCATTACACCGACCTGCTTCTTTCATTTCCTTGCTTTGTCACCCAATTTTAATAAGGAATACAAGAAACTGACGATTTTCAATGCGAGTTTGCACATTAAATAAATGTTTCTTAGCTCAGTTGTTTTGCTAAAGCTTAGATGCTACAGGAGGTTTGCTGCTTCTAATCTGCTGTGGATGAACAGTCTGTTTTACCAACCTTGTTAGAATAATCTCTGAAACAACTATATGTAAGTTCCAAAGAAGGATTTATCAGACTCTCCTATAAATAAAATGCATGAGCTTTAGTACATAGTTTTTTGTGATTCCTATTTTGGCTACTTAGAAACCTTTTCTATTTCCTTCCTTGGTATAGAGTAGTTCCCCAATAGTCACATCCATTCTGAGATCCTCTTACATCTAATGATAGCTTCAATGTTAACATTCAAGGAATGTCTAGTATGTGTCAGGCACTATGTTAAGCTCTATCCAAACATCATCACATACAATTCTTTTAAAAAAACTCTCATTAGATGAGGAAATTGAGACATAGCTCCTTTAAAGTAGACTGCCCAAGCTTACAGGCAAGTCAGTAGTAGAGCGTAAACTGGCAGAGACCATGATATCATGACTTATCATTTCCCTGATGAAATGCAGTGAAGTATAACTAAACATTTTAAGGGGGTAATGGTTAAAGGAGACTTTAGTTTCATCTGTAATATTTGAATATTTCCAAGAATATATTTATATATCAATTGTATAATTAAAAAAATGAATTTAAAAGTTTTAGGATAAACACATGCAATTAAAAACTTTCTCACAAAGAAATAGCCAGACCCAGATGGCTTCATCGGTGAATTTTTCTCAAATATTTAAGGAATAACAACAACTTTATACAAATACCAGAGAACAGAAAAGAAAAAAAAAAAAGGAGAGCAATTGCCAACTTGTTTTATGAGGCCTAGATAGCATTACACTAAAACCTGAAAAAGACACCTAAAAAACAAGAAAAATTACAAATCAGTATCTTTTGTAAACATAGATATAAAAATTCTCAACAAAATACCAGCAAATCGAATCCAGTAATATATAAAAAGGATAATATATCACGATTAAGTTGCATTTATTCCAAAATGCAAGGTTAGTTTAATATTCAAAAATCAATCAATATAATCCACCATAGCAAGAGAGGGAAAAAAAGAGGAAACAAATCATATGATCCTCTTAATAGAGGAAGAAAAAAAATCATTTGAAAAAAATGTAACATCCATTCGTAGTAACTCTTAGCAAACTAGGAACAAAAAGGAAGCTCCTTAACCTAGTAAAGGATATTTATAAAAGTAAAAAGTTAACATCATACTTAATGGTAAAACTGAAATATTGACAGCTTTCTCCCTGCTAATACCACTTATATCCAACATAGAGTTCTTAACCACTATATAAGGCAACATAAAAGAAATAAAAGGGATAAGGCTTGTAAAGAAAGAAAGAAGATTGATGTTATTTGCAGATGATATAATTATATACACCGAGAATGCAAAACAACCTATAGGCCTATTGTTAGAATGAATAAGTGAATTTAGCATGTTTCCTGGAGATGTGTGTTTGTATATACACAGAACTGTATATTTTTTAAGATTTTATGTATTTGAAGGAGAGAGAGAGAGAATCTCCAACACGGAACCCAATGCGGGGTTCGATCCTATGACCCTGAGATCATGACCTGAACTAAAATCAAGAGTCAGACGCTCAACCGACTGAGCCACCAGGTACCCCCATAATTATTTTTATATACCAGCAATAGACAGAAAATAAAATCTAAAAAGATACCATTTTCAGTAGTATGAAAGAACAACAAATAGACTAGTGCAATAAAACAGAGTGTCCAAATACAGACCCACACATACATGCTCATTTTTTATGACAAAGCAGTGCACTGGTGAAAAAATAACCTTTTCAATAAACTGGGTCAGCTGCATACACACACACACACGTATGTATACCAAATAAATCTTGAGTTCTACCTCACACCATACATAAGAATCAATGCTAGATGAATCACAGAACTCAATTCAAAAAGTAAAGCAATAAAGCTTCAAAAAGAAAACATAGGAGAATAACTTCATAGCACTGGGGTAAGCAATGATTCTTAAATAAAACATAAATATTAGCCATATTCCCTTCTCCCCCAAAACGATCATTTGAGTATATTAAAATTAAAAATAAATTGTTTATCATAATATACCAATAAGAGTGAAAAGAAAAGCTAAAGAGTACATATTTGCAATACATATACCTGACAAAGGACTCATATCCGGAGTATATAAAAATAATTTCTATAAATCAAAAGAAAACGCAGATAACCCAATAGCAAAAGACAAGAGAATATCCAAATGTCGAACATATGAAAAGGGGTTCAACTTCAGCAGTCGTCAGGGAAATGCAAATTAAAATGGCAATGAGACCATAGCATATCTATTATGACAAAACTTAAAAAGATTCAATACTTAATGTTGATAAAGATGCGGAGCAACTGGAACTTTCATACCCTGCTGGGAGGAGTATAAATTTGTATAACCACCTTCAAACACTATTTGGCAGGGTCTGCTAAAGCTGAACATAAGACCCTAAGACCTAGCAATTCCACCCTAGTAGAAATTCCGGTAGAAATGTGTACAGATGTTCACCAAAAGACATTTACAAGAATTTTCAAAGCAGTATTACTTATAATACTTTAAACAATTCACATAAGTCCAGATGTGGGCTATTCTGGAAGGGCATGTCCTGGGCTAGGAAGCTCTCTGCCATCAAAGGAGCAGACAGCTAGGGGTTGTCTGTTGACCACACTCTGTGGCTGGGCAGCAAGTCCTTGACTGTAAGGGGATCTGGACAGTTCATCTCTGTTTCAGCCACAGGGAGAGAGACTTAGTTATTAAAATTATAACTACAGCTGCAGTGTTAGAGAGGTAGGGCCAAATGTGAGCGGCAGTCCAAAAGTGATCAGTCTCAAGATTTCAGTGTGGAATACTGATGTTCGTGTAACATGTTTAATGCCCCATCCATGGTCAATGATAAAATTCTTCGGAAATCTGATGGCAGGGAATCAGGTTAAGTGAAAAAAGCAGAGAAGACAGCTTGATAGAAGTGGCTGCATGTCTTAAGTTCACTGTAGCAAATGTTGCTGGGACAGGTCGATAATTCATCATGCTTTCAATGCAAGGAGAAGAGCAGCGGATTTCCCTCCTCCACCCACAACACTCCTTTCCCTAATAATAGAACATTATCTATATTCTCTTTTTGCCACTTTGCACAAGTGGTTTTGCAATCTCTTCTTCTTGTTCTACTTGTTAATTTGTAGCTTCACCATGGCTCACATTTGTGCACATGTTTGTGTGTGTGTGTGTGAGAGAGAAAGAGAAGAGAGGTGAGAGAGATTGTCCATCAAGTATTTTTTTCATGAGATTGAATTACTTTCTGAATGAAAAATGCCCATCAGGTTGTGAGGTAATTACAGAATGTGGCTTTCTGAATTTTTTAATGTGACCTTTTTCTTTCATTGCCAGCAGCTTAAAGTCTTCTGTGGTACACACTTGTGGTGTGAAAACAGGATTTTTCTTTGTAAGCGTTCAAAGAACTAAATATACGACTTAAGAGGGGCTGAGTATGTATGTGTGTGGTATATGTTGTATGTGTATATTTGTTGCAGGGAGTATGGGAATCCACTAGTGCTGGAAATTTGAGTTTCCTCAGGAAAGTTCTTGCTTTCTAGATATTCCCCTTGTTGTAGAGAAGAAGACAGTGTGCATAGAGGGTAAGCAAAGACTATCATAACGGGGCGCCTGGGTGGCTCAGTCGTTAAGCGTCTGCCTTCGGCTCAGGTCATGATCCCAGGGTCCTGGGATCGAGCCCCGCACTGGGCTCCCTGCTCGGCAGGAGGCCTTCTTCTCCCTCTCCCACTCCCCTTGCTTGTGTTCCCTCTCTCGCTGTCTCTCTCTGTCAGATAAATAAAATCTTTAAAACAAAACAACAAAACAAAAAGATGACCTTTACTGACTACCATCTGTTACTAAAGCGTTTTCATATGTTGACTCTGACTTATTATTCGTGCTTACTCCATCCACACCCCTTTTATATGGCCACAGAAATCTCCTGAGTGAGGGTTTCTAGACTTTAGAAGGAGTTACAAGCTCAGAGAAGTGATCGGGCAAGGCAGACGGGGAGTGGGTGGGGGCCCTTCTGTGAAGGCAGGGGCACTCTTAGGCCAAGTGAGAATGTAATTATTTCACAGGATGCTGAGTAACCATGATGCATAGCCGGAAGAGAGAGCCTGGACAGTCCTGCTCAACTTCAAGAATCTACTAAACAAAACCTTGATCTCATACAATACTCAAAAAAAAAAAAAAAAAACTGAAAAAATAAATAGAGCCATCTGCATATTTGAAGAACCAAGAAACGTAAGTCATTACCTTGGCATAAGGAAACAATCAAATATAATGGGATAAAGGCTATGGGAGTAAAATTTGTCCACATATTAAGAAATTTAATAATAAAACACTGTGATAGTGAGAATTACTCTAATATCATTGATTGGAAAAATGAATCAAACCAATTAAAAAGTACATTTCATAGGAAGGTCCATATGACAAATGGTTTCTGTTTCAATTCATACTTTTACATTAAGTGATTTAAAGGAAACATTAAATCATACTTTGCAATAATGAAATATTTAGGCAGTCTAGAAATTTTAATTATAATCAATATATATTAATTCACTGCTCTCAATCACAAGTGTCTATTTGAGGTATATCTGCTGTGAGGCATTAGTAACTTCCCTCTGCAGTGTTTCTATAACATGCGCTCTTTATTGGTTATTTCCTTAAAATCTGCTACCACTGTAGATGCTCTTTACTTAGAGTTGATGGTAATCTCTAAAGCAAAAACACTTGTTCTCCTATTTCGATCTGTGATAAATGAAACCTTTCCCCGATCCAGTGGAAACATTATCACACTCAGGGTAAATAGGAAGGAAGACATCATCAACTATCTTTAAACAGAATATCCTGAATGTTCAACAAGACTGAGACAGAAGCAGCTAAAAATCGTTTCAGTTGCTTAAGGATGGCTGGGTTTTTCTCCACACCTTTGCAGTAGTTTTACATATATAATTTTAAGCACACTATTCTTTTCCACAATCCTGATCTCTGTCCATGACCCATATGCTAAAAAGGAAAAAAAAAAAAAATAGTTGACCAGCTTAAGAAAAAAAAACAAAAAAACAGTGAATAAAACTTTAAGTCCACAAAATAACACCATGCTTTAAAAATAACACAAAAATCCAAAGCAATACTCTGTTTTTTGTAGTCTCCTTTAAAGAACGCTTGCCTGTAAATGTCCATCAGTGAATATTTCCCCTCATTCTTTGAGACAACGTGGCAGTTGAGTAATCATGCAGGCTGCTCTAAAAATGTATGTGTCTAGTTAATTTAGGCAGTTTATTTTGATAGCATTCACCTCTTTTTGATTATAGCAGGTGTTTCAAGGATAAATTTGCCGAAAATTGTATTTTGTTTAAACAACAGCAGCATGTACATTTATGGCCTTACTATATTACAAAGCATTTATTGTCTGGCAGCAATAGATACAATTACAAACATTTGTGACAGTAATTGGAGCTATTACTCCTGCATGGAGCCTCATGGAGACCAACTTATTGCCACCTGTATTTACATTTGTTACTGGTAATTGTGAAAGCTGATTTTTTTTTTATTTGGTGCCTTATTTTTTTTATTTATGTGAATATTTCTCAACAAAAGGTCTGTCTACCAGAAAATCTTAAAAAATTATAAATGTAGTTTCTCCATTATTCAAATAACAGGCAGAATCACATTTTAATGACTAATATATACATAAGCTGTATTCTTATATCCTAGCCCACAGAATATATTATACCTTTTTGCTCATGGATGCAAGAATCCTATCAATATAGCCATCCAACAATCAGAGTACAAGTCTTAAGAAATGCTCTTTATTTCCAAACTATAACAATTCATAAATCCTTACAGGTCAGAAATACTTAGAAAGCTAAATTTTATTAACATTCTTCTTATACTGCATCCAAACACAGCAATGGCAGAAGGTCAAAGCAAGTTACTCTCTGCACTGTTTTGGAATGAGAAAAATACCCTCCCTCATCTTGCTTCCAGATACAGATTTGTCTATAACAGTAAAAAGAGAAAGCCTACTATTGTACATTTTCTGCAGGATTTGGCTTCCAATTTGAACAGACTTAAATCTAATATAGTAATTCTGTGGTCCCTCCAGGTTCATTTAAATGGAATTCCACCTGCTGATTAATAAAGGCCTCTCTTCTGCCTCTTAGGTTTTAGCTCTCACAGTGACTAGAGAGCCCAAGGGCTCAAGACTATTGCAATGATTCCATCCTTAGCACAATGACTCTTGCAGAAAGGTTTCTTGCTGTGAATTACCCAAGGCAATACCTGTATGGTTTATTTACGTTAAAATAAAATCCAGTTTGGAGTTGAAATTTAAAGTTTAGGGTTCTTTTTACAACTGCACCCTGAGAAAGTTAGACACTGAAAAATAGGTAAGGATGTAAAAAAGCAGTTCAGTGAATCAAAGGCTTGAAATAATTAGAAACACATGCTGTAGTACTTCCAAAGCCTTTAAAAAATATATATAATCTCTTTATCTAAATTCTTGTAATGAACCTCAAGATTTACAAAATGAGTAGGAGACATTTTGGAGGAATGAAGGGGGTGTACTTAGCCAACTATCTTTTAAAACAACAGAGCAGGAAACATTTAATTATAATTTGGAAAAAAAATCAATTTAAGTCATTAATCAAAATTTTAATTACAATATCCAGGGCATGAAAGCATGATAGAACATTTGTTCATTGCATTAAACACCTCCTATTAAATCATTATAATATACAATTGTTTAGGAATAAATACTGTATAATTGAGGAAAAGGGTCTATGTAAGGTTTAGTTGAAAACTGATTTCACACTTTCTGCTCTTCCTTATTTCTGGAGAACAGGGATAAATATTATTAATGTTTACTTGGTTTCTATTATGGTAAAAACCCTTGACTTGAAAAAAAAAAGTCATTCTCCTGATAAAGACTGATAAGACTGATCATTTTAAGAAGCCACTTTCCCTCGGTTCAATGGATGAAGCTGAGAGACTGAATATACGAATGCAGAACAATGTCCAGGCCATTATATAAAATAGAATTCTGATCTACTGGGACGCCTGGGTGGCTCAGTCCGTTAAGCGTCTGCCTTAGGCTCAGGTCACGATCCCAGGGTCCTGGGATCAAGTCCCACATCAGGCTCCTTGCTCAACAGGGAGGCTGTTTCTTCCTCCGCCTGCCACTCCCCCTGCTTGTGCGCTCTCTGACAAATAAATAAATAAAATCTTAAAAAAAAAAAATTCTGACCCACAATCTGTAGCAACTAGTCCAGGAAGTCAAACCATAACCTCTGAGTGAAATTGGCCAAAAAATGGTCAGGACTTAGTAACTGCTGGCTTCCCCAGTTTTTCTCCTCACCCACCTGCTTCCAGTGTACAACCAGCCAGACAAAGCCACATATCCTCTCCGAACCAGACACATAGGAGGCCCTGCTTCTCGTTAGCCTGCCTCCAAATCTCCAGTCATAACTGAACATTGCTGAAGGCTTCTCTTTCTCCCACTATAAATCGTTTAAATACTCCTGCCTGCCTTTAAGTCTCTGTCAAATGCAGACGATGGTGGCTAACTCCCTCGCTATAGCAAGCTCTAAATACATAGTCTTTGTTCTCATTTAGGTGATCTCCTTTATTTCCACAAAGTCAAATGTAGGCTTGTTTTTTTAATAATAAAAAGAAAACTAAAAAAGATAGATTAATTTTCTTCGAGAAACAGTATTTAGTGATTCAAAATTAATAAAAAATACAGAAAGTGAAATCTATATGAATATGCAACCACGTCTTTTATTTCCTCAGAAATTATGGAACAGAATTCTTTGGCAGCTCAGTCTCAACTACCATTATTATTCCAGCCAGCAATTGTCTACTGGTTCACTTAAAAGTTTTAAAAAATTACTATTATGGAATTAAAGATATTTCAATCATGAAGGAAAATATTATCTTTCAATAAATGTCACCAAGTACTTCCACCCTCAATAACCACTTGTTTCTCTAAAATGACTCACTGGCGGGTTTCATTTCTTGCTATTGGTCTGTATTCTCAGATCTTAGGGTCCTTATGCTTGCCCATATTCTAACCATCAATTGTTGCATGACTCTGTCCGGCTGGCCATTTTTCCACCAAGATCTTAGACCTCCTGGTTTGACCCAACCTGCTGAGCTTGGCTAAGCCATCTCTGCTATGTACCACTCAGCTAAAGTTATGGCTTGTAAGTTTTAAGGATGTGTGGAACTGCTCATGATGTACTACTATATTTTTAAAAACAGAGGTGTAATCTCAACTGTATACACATAAAAGCACACAGAAATAGTAGTCAACATATATTAAGTGATTCTTCTGGCACCATTCTAAGTGCTTAAGATAAGTCAATTCATTTAATCCCTTTAATAACTCTTTGAGGTAGGTTTTATAATGAACTCCATTGTACAGATGAGGAAACTGAGACAGAGTGGTTGAAACTTGCACACAGGGTCCAACAGCTAGCAAGTATTACAGCCAGGATTTGTACTCAAGCAACCTGGATTCAGAATTTGTGCTTTTAACCAGTATGGGATATTGTCACTAATGGAATAGGTAAGAACCTGGGTTGTAGGTTCAAGTATCTGTCACTTGCTAGGCAAAAGCAAGTTACTTCACTGTGTTTCAGTCTCCACCCCTGCAATAAAAAGTATCTGTATCTAACAGGGCAGTGGAAATGATGAAGTGAATTAATAATATGTGAAGTGTGTTAAGAACTGCACTTGGCACATAGTAAACACTTAGTGAATGTCAGTTATTATTACCACATCATATATACCTTTACTAGGGAAAAAAAACTGGAAAGATTTACCAAAGTGAATACTTTGAGCCTGATTCCTTATGTGAGTCTGATTCTATTCCCATGTAAGACTATAATGCTGACGTTTTAAAATATTCCCTTAAATGATGGAAGTATTAGTACAGAAATTTTGTAAACTCTTCCTGAAAACTGATATAGGCACTGAATATAAGAGGGCCATGATAGAACATAATAATATTATAATAACAATACTGTAATTTAACAATAATTAACATTTATTTATTAGGCATTAATTATGTCTCAGACACTGTTGTTGGTGCTTTACAACAACTGTGTAAGTAATATAATTAGTCCCATTTTACAGATTCGGAGAAGGAGGGACAGAGAGGTTTAGTAGCTTGCGCTGGATCACACATCTAATAAATGGTAGAAATGTGAATTCTGGGTACCAAGGGAAGATGTGTGAGATAGGCTCTACCTTCCCTTGATCTTTGTGGCTACCACAGTTCCACTAGGTTTCTGAAACTCTGGCCCAATAAATCAGGAATTGATAGTGAAACTAAATGTGGGATCACTAGCTTCTAATTCATAGCATACTGCCCATCCCTCTTCCCCTTGAATTGCTTCCATATTATTTTTATAATTAAAAAACAGAAGTGCATTTTAAAAAAGACTCAGAGAGGGGCGCCTGGGTGGCTCAGTCGGTTAAGCATCTGCCTTCGTTTGGCTCAGGTCATGATCCCAGAGTCCTGGGATCTAGCCCTGAGTCAGGCTCCCTGCTCAGCGGGGGAGCCTGCTTTCCCTCTCCCTCTCCCTGCTGCTCCCCCTGCTTGTGCATGCGCGCTCTCTTTCTGTCAAATAAATAAATAAAATCTTAAAAAAAAAAAACTCAGATTAGGATAATTCTTGACCAGTTACAGATTTAAGTCTAGTCTGATTATAATCACAGATGTTTGCTCTTAGTTCTAAATTTCACCAGAGTACTGATGTAACACTTGTAGGCACCAACTGCTGGTCTAACAAAAAACAATAAAAAAGACATAAAAACACACAAGAAGAAAGGGAAAGAGATGTAAAGAGAAAAAAAGGAGGGAAAGAACAAAAAGTGCAAGATATACAGTCACAGTGCACTAGTAATACTCAAAGATGATTTTATTAGGTGGCAGTGGTATCTACTCTAATTTAGCTGTCCTCAGACTGCCCTTCTAAGGAACTGACTCCAGAGCTTTACTCACTTGGTCATAACTGAGGCATTAACTAGAATGGCATGACCCAGGATTTGGCTGAATTTATTGACTTTCTTGGCAGAACTTCTGACTGTGTGTTTAGACACATTATTCCAAGTTAGGGCAGATCTGAGTTGGTCGCTGGGTATATCACACTCTAGAAGTAATGACCAGGAGCATTCTCTATAACCAACCCTAAAAAAGGAACTACTAATATGGTCCACTCAAGGTAACATATGATAGAAGTCCTTCACATTCAGTTGTGGAACATATTATTTGTATTTTTGGCAACATACGTATTTTCCCAATGATAATTTGTTTAAGCTAATATTAAAATTTGTTTGCATTCTTTGAAAACTGTCAACAGTAACAAGTGGTGCCAGAAAAAAGGATAAGCTAGCCCAGCAATAAAAACCTAATTACAACATTAGGGAGAATATAAAATAAAATATTAGTATATGAGAGGATCTCATCAAAGCATACATACTATAATACGCAAAAAGAACAGAAAAGGAGATTTACTTTTTTTTTTTTTTTGCAATTACCTGCCAGGAAGCATACAAGGAATAAACTGAATTTGTGAGAAAAAGCAAAACAAACATTTGATCCAGTGCTAAATAAATATGGGACTTATTTACTACTAACACAAGGTCATTTTCAAGAACTTTATAATGAGTTTAAATAATGGAGGCCCTTTATTACTTATTTCCCACATCTCTATGCTACTTAAAAATTAATCTAACAGTGATCAGTAAAGCACATTGATCTGAAAAAAACTCATTTTCCCTCAAACACAATGTTGAATTCTCTAAATGGTCCTAAACAGCCTGTGTTGAATGAAAGATAATTGTTTTGGCCAAACCAAATTTGGTTTTGGTAGAGTCAGGAGTTGAGAAAGAATGCGATCTACCACGATGCAGGAGTCAACCTCTTCTGATGGAGGATAGTGAGCCTCTGAGAAACCTCATTCATGACCAGATTATTTTTATTTCTGAGGCATGAAAAACATCTCTTTATTCATTAGCCCCTTATTTTCTCAAATCAATGTATAATTTTATTTTTCTTAAGTAAAGCTGAATAAAGAATTGACCCAAAACCTGTATTTCCCACTTGATACCTCTGAAATACTTAAGAGTTTGTGAAATACTAGACACAAAGGCCAAATGATCTAGAGAAGAATTCTTAAAAAGCACTCAAATATTACTTTAGGTCAGTATATTTTACCACAAAAATCTAAATTCAAAATGCTATTCATATAAAGAAAAAAAACCTTCAAAACTTTATCTGACATTTCAGAGGTTGCTTGTAAAATTTGACTGTATAATTAATTTGGCACAGTATATCCTCATAAAATCAAGGCTGGTAATACATGGCACGAGACTAAGAGGCCAACTTTCACCTACTTAATTCTTCCCCAAATCAGGAGATCATCGACTCTCTAATAACCCAGGATTCTGATTACTGTAATATTGGTTTGTAGTAGAATTTGACCTGTACTTAGTTTTGTAAAACTGTATGTGTTAGAAGTTACATTTATACTCTTTCTTTATTCAGTTACTCCTATTACATAGAGATCAACGACCATGCTTTAAAAAGACACTCTTGTGTGATCCTATTAGGCTCTAAATGAGATGTTGGATTTCAAGAGTTTACTTAGCTTGAAAGTAAATAAATTAAACTTGCTTCCTTGTGGGACTAAGATGTACCTGAGAGTTCCTCACTACATGGTTATTTTAACATGTTATTCTAACTAGAATCACAATAACAGTGATTTTTAATTTTATCAGATTTCTTCTTATAAAATTAAAGAATTAGAAATTACATTTTTACCAAAAAAATCACATTTTTGCAAATTATGGCTTCCAGCAGAGATCAAATCAGTGAAGAAATCTGTATTAACACGTATTTACATATAAGAGATACGCAAACAAAGAATTCACCCCTAATGTAGTCAAATAATGGCTATCCATAATGTTTGGGTAAATACATGGCAAACAGGCTATAGGATTTGCCCACTTACCTTTACAGCTGCTCAGTCTAGTAAGACCTTTGCTGCCCTTATCCTATTCTAGGACTGCCCGAGGAGTCTAGGCTGCTTCTTACCCTCTCTAGGACACAGCTTTACAAGCTCAAATCCAGACATTCCGAGAATGAATTCATTTCCTAGGCACTCAGAAAACAGCAAATCTTTGGGGGTAGATACAGAACCATAGTTTCAGAGTAACAAGCTTCCTTAGAACCTTGTTCCATAATGCTGGTGCTTTTCTCCAACCTCCAAGGATAAAAACCCCTTTAGTTTCTTTACCTAGATGTCTCTCTAGTCCCTTCTGTAGACATTATTATAGTATTAATGAGAATGGTATTGTCTAGTCACCTATTAGTTTGTTCTGAAGTTCTCGTAAATTGTAGGTAAAAAGGAAACAGAAACTTGATTAAATGGGTCAGTTCATCTGGGCCCAATCCCCAAATCTTAATGCAAATGCTTTGATTATTTGCTTACTACTTGACTTTTAATCATATATACTGAATAGATTATGTAAGGCAACTTCAAGGATGTCTTCTGTTCTGCCATCCAGCAGGGTTCCAAAACCATTTTCTAACTATAATCAGTTGGTATATAGTCATGAAATTCTAATTTTGTTCACTATTCACTTAAACAAAATACGATTTCTAAGAAAATACATCAAAATGTATTGAGAAAATGCCCCTCAATCCCAAGGAAACATGACAAGTGTTCCAAACGACTTTAAAGATCTATTGCTTTCTGTTTCCTTCTTTAATATTACACTCTTGATTCATTCAACAACAATCTGCTAAATCTCTGCTAAGACAGAACACTGGAAGCTGAATCCTACCACCTTAAATCATTCATGTAATTGGGAGTACCCCTGACCCTGAAATTGCTTTATGAAGCTCTATTTGAACAGAATGTATTCTGTCCTTTATACCTTATTGTCAGTCCTAATCGTGACTTTCAGTTGTGGTAGTACACGTTCTACTTCGAGACTCCATTCTGCAGCATCTGTTGTGGATTCCAAAATATCTTCTTGTTTGGCAGACTCGTTCATATCCTAAGAAAGGAAAGATATCACAAGATTGAGAGTTTATAAAAAGAAACAGTAAAATTTTGAGGCATTTTAGCAGGACTGCACAATTTATATCAAGCAGGGTAGTGTCAAAATTACAGTGGCAGAAGTTCCTCTCTGTCCTCCTAGCCATGTTGCAAGAAAACAAAGCACAAACCTGGTAGAATGGCAAAATTAGCATTTTTAAAAAGAAGCAAATATATGATTCAACCGTTTTGACAAAAAACAATGCTTTTGAGATATCAGAGTGAACTCAATGGGAATACTATCAAATGAACAAGCCATTTAGTTATGTTAATTGGTAACAGTAAAGGAGTACAAACATTCACACATTTGGTAAGAAAATATTGTCTCAGTTTGAATTTTCTATGCTGAAATACAAACCCCAAATCTGAAAGACAAAAAAGATAAGATCCCAGAAGCCAAGGGGTCACTACTTAGAAATTTTTTGTTCATAATTAAAGTGATATTTTGGTTAGGTCTAACTATAACATAGCTTTAAAATGTGATTTAATACAGACCTCTTTGAACTCAAAAAGGGTGGGGGCCACATTTCTGCATTTGGTTTCTGCTGTTGAGTAATAAAATCAATCCATGCCTGTTTTTCAATTACAAAGGGAAAACCTTTTTTTGTGTGTGTTTTTTTGTTTTTTCATTTTCTCAGTCTTTCACATTTCAGCATTAAGTATATATGGATCTGAAACTGTAAAGAATATACAAGTTGATGATTTAAAGATAAAGCCTAACACATTAATTTTGGTAGCAATTTTTCCTTAAAGCTTCCTTGATAAATTGAAAGAAAATGTAGAAACATAAAAATTTATTAATATAGAAAAAATGAAACCTGAGAGATACAAACAGCCAAATACGTATGTACATGGATTCCAGTTTGAACAAGCAATCTGTAAAAAGATGTTTTTGAGACAATCAGGGAAATTTGAATGTGGAAGAGTATTAGATGATGTACGGAATTACTACTAATGTTATAGGTATTATAATGGCATGATGGTTATGTTTAAAAACAAGGCCTTATAAATTAGAGACAAATACTGAAATATTTACAGGTAAATGGACGTGATGTCTGAAATTTAAGATGCTACAAGGCAAAGGAAAAAGAGGGGGCCTCTAGAGGAAACACGGTTGACAAACTATTAACTGCTGAAGCTGGGTAATGTTACCTAAGAGTTCATTATCTTGTTCTTTCCACTTCTGTTTATGTTTGAAATTTCCCATAATACAAAACTTAAAAATAAAAGATTATATAAAAAGCTCATGGTGAAATTTCATTCTCAGTGTGAATTTATGTCACTAAAAGACATTTCTATACAAAGGCTTATTAGACTAGTCTTTACAATCCAGTCTAACGCTAAGTATAAGAATAACCTTATATCAGGATTTGTATTTTGGTGGGAGATTGAGGTCTTTAAGGGCTTTAAACTCCCGACTGAGTCTCTAGAACACTGCTGGCATTAGAAAGCCTCTCTCTCCCACCTCCTAGCTCATATTAGCAAGTCCTGAACAGACTCAGAGCCCTAAAAGGAGCATATGTTGCTTTTTGTTCAGAAATTCAGGGGGCTGTCTACGGCCATACCACCCTGAACGCACCCGATCTCATCTGATCTCGGAAGCTAAGCAGGGTCGGGCCTGGTTAGTACTTGGATGGGAGAAATTCAGGGGGCTATATACTTCTACCACACAATTAGAGGATGGATAACTAATACATGCTTTCCCATTTTACAATATATGGTCTGAATTTATTCAGGTACGTTCTACTTAAAAAACCAGAAGTATAAAAAAAATAAGCATTAATATAAGTAAAATGTGGAAATTCTAAGTGAAAAATGCTCAAGATTCTGCTTCAAACATTAAGGTGCTCACTTTAATATAGAAACATTGTATTATTTTGAGTACTAACAGAATGCTACATGCATCTATATAAAGTGAATCAGGGTAGCACAAGAGCACCATAGGAGCGGGGGAGGGCAGTATTCACAAAGTAGACACCTGTGAAGTTTTATGAGACAAATGTGACAGCAGGAGAAGCGAGACAGTCTCCCAGTTGAAACCTAAAGCCACAGGGAACGTTTTCTGTTCTGCCACTGAGACAAAGGGGCATGTCCTCTCAGCAGCAATTCTGTATGATTCTTAATAGAACGTAGATGTTCTGGTCCCTGATTTACAAATAAGTTTTGCTTATGGAACCACCATTTGGGTGAACTGAAGTTGGGTACTGCTGATTAAATACCGAAGCCAATTCTCAACTCCATCCCCTCATTCCCATTCCTTCTTTTTCCCTTCCCTACAGGAGGGGGGAGTCCAGAATCACCAAACAAGGCTGGAGAGGGTACTCATCCATAGTCCCACTTTCTTCAGGCCTCAACTCATAGGATTGTTCAAGTTGTACATAACATACTCAAAGATTTTCCTCAAGGAAGGGCACATTTTTCTAATTTTCCCAAAGGCAAATGGGTTAGTAGTGGCCCTATCTGAATCAGGCTCAGAATCTAAGAGTTACTAAGGTACATGGAGATCAAACACTGAATTAAGACATCCCAGTTTCATTTATATTGGCCCTTTAGTAAGTAAGAACTCTTCTTAAGTTCTTATTTGGTTCCCTTAACCAATGATTTGCAAATTCCTACTCCCAATGTCCTAAAGTGATTTAATATAGCAGCTCAAATGTCTTCACTCACTCCTAGGCCACAGTTAATATATTGGGGGGAAATGGCCTCGTTACTAAATGAGGAAGGGCAAAAAGAGAACATTAGGCTTGGTAGAGCAGCATTAACTTATTCAAACTATACAGTCTCTTTCTGTTTCCATGTTTGCACTTTTATTTCCTAACTTCGTTCCTCAGTCAAAATTTCCTAACGCCTAATAAGTGGATACATTAACTGAGTGAGCCCTACATATGAAGTAGAAATCACTTTAAAACTGTATCATGTCTTGGTTATAATAACTTGAGAAAACCTTTCCTTTCCAATTGTACCTCCATTTAATAAATGGTATTTTATGTGGAGATATTAGTAAAAGAGAAATAAACTGCTGTTTCCATTTAATCAAAATTTTATATCAGCATGACAAAATCCCAGTCCCTCTCTGAAACAGCATTAACTAAGATAAAGCATAGCTCCTGGGAAATTGAGTTTTCTAGCTAATGCTGCTGAAGAAACAATTAGAAGCTCAATAAGACACAAGCTATCCAGAAGTCTCATTTATAATTAATTAATTTACCAGTAAGCCATTTGTAAAGCTTCTACAACATGCAAGGTAAGAATCCAGGCACTGTGTTTGGTATGGGAAGATAAAAGCATTTAATCCCTGCCTGCAAAGAGTATATAGCCTATTAGGGAGAGTCTCAGGCTAGTTTATGGAGGTAATAAATGGACCAAAGGAAAAAAAAATTATGAAAACTGACTCTAAGACTGCCAAAGGAAGAAGTGAAGATAGTCTAAACCATCCTATAACATAAACCTAGGCTCAAATAGTGGGGCATACCACCAAAGTCCATTCAAGGAAGTAATCTCCCCTTTTCCAGGTAATACTAATGGGATGGTTAAGCATCTGAAGAAATACTATATTCTGTATATCTGTTTATATATATATAATAAACACATAAAATTGGATGTGTGTGTGTATATAAATGTACATAGGTGTGTATATATATATAAAATTGGATGTGGCCAGTCTTATGGTTACAGAGGTAGAATAAGGGAAGGCCTCATATATCAACAAGGGAGGGTAAATAAAGCCCTTTGCAGCCTCTGAGCTGTTGGGTAGCCTACAGAGTGCTGCGAAGCTGTTCTGTCACACTAGGTTAAACGCAGTACAAAATTTGATACACCTTCAAAATATCTTCACCTCTTAATTAACACTGGGGACTCCAGGTAGGCCATGACTACCAGCAGGGGAAGTAATGGATCTGATATTAACAGAGGGAGACTGGCCCATTAACAAGTATATTTTTTAAAATTTAAATTCAATTAATTAACATATAGTGTATTATTAGTTTCAGAGGTAGAGTTCAGTGATTCATCAGTCTTATATAACACCCAGTGCTCATTACATCACATGCCCTCCTTAATGTCCATCACCCAGTTACCCCCTTCCTCACCTCCCCTCCAGCAACCTGCAGTTTGTTTCCTATGATTAAGAGTCTCTTATGGTTTATCTCCCTCTCTGATTTCATCTTGTCTTATTTTTCCCTCCCTTCCCTATGATCCTCTGTTTTGTTTCTTAAATTCCACAAATGAGTGAAATCATGTAACTGAATGGATAAAGAAGATGTGGTATATATATATATATATATATATATATATAATGGGGTATTACTCAGCCATCAAAAAATGAAATCTTGCCATTTGCAATGATGTGGATGGAACTAAAGGGTATTATGCTAAGCGAAATAAGTCAATCAAATAAAAAGACAATTACCATTAACAAGTATTAATACAGAAAACCATCACAAGTGATACAGTAGAAGCACTGGTCACATTTTTGGTATACCTGATGAAATACTATCTTAAGCAAAGAATTAAAAAAAAAATCTCTTTGGAGTGAAACTATTTCTAGTATGTAGTACATACTCATTATTGGAAAACTCCATAAGGGAAAGGGGACTAAACATTACTGGACAAAGCAATGTTGACTATGACTTCCTGATACCAGCAACAGTTACCTATTCATTTCAGTTCTGCTATAATAACAAAAATCTAGTTATTATATTGGGATCTTTTTGATCCCAAGGGTCCAAATCAGGTTGGGCATTTAGCTCTGGTTAAGACATTCCACTGGGAATGAAGAAGAAAGCTAGAAGTAGGGTGAAGTAGAGTTTCTAAAATTTGACTAATCATGGATACCCTACAGTACTTCCCTTACTGCGGGAGAAATACCTTGCCTGGTAAAGGGAACATATATGGCTGCATGGGCAGACCCAAGAGTGAAGCTCAAGGCTCAGGCATCCATGAGAAGATGTTTCCTCAGGAATGGGACCCTGCATCAGAAGTTACAGAGAGATCTTAAATTCAGATAGGAGCCTGGCCAAGAAAACATAGATCATGAGGGCCTGGGCAGAAACTGGATTCACAGACTTTCTGGTGAAAATGGGAGAAAAAGGGAGGACCAGCAGATCCTAACAATGAATTAATGAAGCAAGAGCAAGTAGAGGCTCTTGAATCTTCAATTAACAAGCCCAAATCCCTATCTAAGAATGAGATACCACTGTCAGACTGGATCCTGGAAACTGGTAAATGCTGACACTTACTAACCATAATTTAATCTTTTTATGATGTCTCTTATTATACTAATTCTGTAATACAATGATGCTCTCAGGACTGAGAAACCTGGATATGACTGATCCTGCATTAAATGTTCCCAGATAGCTATAATTTTGCGTTCTTATGTCTGCTTTTAAAGTTTTCCTGTAGCCTTTCTTGGTATCAAATGCCAATGGTCACCTCTGGTTGTCTGCTTGATTGCCTGTAGCACCTCTTCCTCCTCCTAAACTTCTATGGGCTTAGAAACCTAGTATCCAAGTTTGTTAGAATTTAGGCAAAGTGAGAATACAGGGGAAATATGTGAGAGCTGGTGAGAGTGGTGGTGGTGATGATAACGTTGGGACTCTTCACAGATTTTTTTTTTTTTTTTAAGATTTTGTTTATTTGAGAGAGAGCATGCACACATGTGAGCGGGGGGAGGGGCAGAGGAATAGGAAGAGGGACAAACAGACTCCACACTGAGTGTGGAGCCCTACACTGGGGCTCCATCTCACCACCCTGAGATCAAGACCTCTCCCTAAACCAAGAGGTTGATGCTCAACAGACTGAGCCACCCAGATGCCCCTTCATAGACATTTTTTTAATGGAAATGGTTATACTTATTTTGGTTGTTCAGAGGCCTTTTTGGAATCTTCCTAATTTGACACTTAGATCCATATAGGAAATAGGATAGGTGGCCAACAAGCTAAGTACTAACTATATATGGCATTACTATTATTTTTTAAAGATTTATTTGGGAGAGCGAGCAAGCGTTGGGGGGGGAAGGCAGAGGGAGAGGTAGGGAGAGAATTTCAAGCAGATTCTGCACTGAGCGAGGAGGCCAACTTGGGATTCAATCCCAGGACCCTGAGATCAGGACCTGAGCCAAAATCAAGAGTCAGACCAACTGAGCCACCGAGGTGCCCCTGGCATTACTATGTATTAAACAGGGTTTTTCCTAAGGGTATCTAATGTCCCTCTTTCTTTATCACTGATCAATAAAAAGCTAGAGGGATAAATAAGGTATTTCAAGAAAGAGGTATTCAAGAAAGAAAGAATAAGGTATTCAAGAAAAGTGTTCCCTTGAAATCCAGTGATTTTAACAAATCACACTGAAGGCACAGAGTTAAAACCTTTCATGTCCCTACAAGTCAATTCTTCTTCATGATTAAAGAAGCATAAATCATGAGTCTGATTCACTATTTTCTTTTCAAATTAGGTTTTAAATGATTTAACACTATATTACTATGAACAAAAATGTTTAATACCATACAAAAAGTATTTTCAGATTTGTTCTGAATAGCTAAATTAAACCCTGGCTATAATCCATCAAAAGAAATAGATAGATGGTAACCTCTGTCTTTAAATATATGAAGTTCATAAAAGTTTTCAATTCAATTTTAAGACTATCAGAAGAAATTTTATTCTGTTATAATGTGGACTAAGATTTGAATAAATTATGTTCACAAATAAAAAAAGTTAAAAAGCTCCCTAAACACAAAATCAATTTAATTTTCTAATAGAAATCTGAAATTATTTTTGAATGAGAATTCAACTTCTAGTAATTATTCCTGTTTAATATCTCAAACACCTGTCTTTGCTACTATTTCAGCTATTTTAATGTACAGAGTGCTAAGGTAAAATCATCCCTGATTTTTAATTTTCTCAAGATAAAAACCAAAAGAAAGCCCCCCAAGAAGTATGTATGGAAAAACTACCATAGACACTATAGTTGGTGTTATAGAGTATACAAAAGTAAGTTTAATTCCTTATGGAATGAATATCTATAAGGCATCTTTTCTCTGAGATGGCAACCTATGGATATACCAGTGCCCAAATACATTTGAAGAGCTCAATTCATATACCTACTGTGAGGGACATGAAAATCCAATTAACTGTCAAGATTACATAGTCCCAAGACTCAAGGAAAAGGCAACTAAATTGTCTTGAGAACTGCCATGGTGTGGTGTAAAATGTCAAGAGGGTGGGTCTGGAATCCCATCTCTGTTCAAATCCTACCTCTATCACTTATTAGCCATTGGCCAAGTTACATAACCTCTCTAAATCTCAGGGTTCCCGTCTGTAAAATGGGGATAATGGTACCCCCACCTCATTGGAAGGGTTGTGGTGAGGATTAAATTATATGATGTATTTTAAAAGGCTTGCACAGCACCTGGCACACAGTAAGCCCCAATGTATTTTAGCAGTTACTAATACTATTATTATATGCCAAGCATGGTACTAGATGTTTTCACCTATGTTAAATGCCCATAATAGCACCATGAATCAAGGGAGACTTATTCCCATTTTGCAAATGAGAAAAGTGAGGTATAGAGCAGTTAGCTAATTTTCCGTACGTCTCATCATTAGTAGAGTTTAGGGCCCAGGCAATGTTACTCTAGAACACAAGCTCTTAGATACCTTACCAAATGCCTATCAATCCTTGTTATATAGGTTACAACTATGTTCCCCCAGTTTATCACTTGTCTTTTTAACTTCATGGTGTTCCCCATTCCAACCTTTTGTATATAGGCTTTAATTTTTATGCATTCAGATTTATCAGTGCTTTTCTTTTGCGGTTTTTAGTTTTCTTGCCAGGCTTTATCATGCCAATTTCAACCCGTGCGTATAACGCTTGTCACTCATGTTTTTGTTTTTGTACCTCATCATTTTCTAATTTGTTGATCCATGTGGGGTTTATTTGGGTGTACAATATGAGGGAATAGCCTATCTTTTTTTGCCAGATGGACAGCCTATTATTCCATCACCCTTTCCCAGTCCAGTTTTCCCCACTTATTTGTACTGCTTCCTACATTATTAATACCACTATATCTTTGGATGATTTTATGAACTCTGCACTACTTCATCAATCTATTTCTGTGTATAATTTTTTTTCAGACTTATGAAAAAATTACACAAATAGTACAAAGAATTCCCATATGCCCTCATCTACATTCACCAAACATTGGTATCTTACATAACCTCAGGGCAATTATGCATAAAGTGATATAGTGTTTATAGTATAGTGCTGAGATTTGGGGATATTTTCAAATTTTTCTTTATACTTTTTTGTGCCTTTGTTTAAAAAAAACAAGGAATATATTTCACTTTAAAAAAGAATAAAGTATTTTCAATAAAAGCAGGTAAAAATAATAAGTTTGATTAACTTCCAGAAACTAGCTGGTATGGGTGTAAATGCTTTAGGAATTTGAATGAGAGAGAGAAGTGTGTTTTAATGGAGATGATGAGATCTAAGTTTAACCTTATAAGGATGTATGGAATGCAAATAGGCAGAAAAGAGACAAGCCAAGTGTTTATAGTCAGGAAAGCACCATAAGCCAAGATACTGAAATAGAAATGCACATGGCTTGTGAAGATCTTATCAAGAGCAACTAGGGGCTTAGAAAGGCAAATACCGGGGAGCAAAAAAAGAGTTAAATACTTTTTGAAAGACCTCAGAAGCTAAGCTGAGGAATACAAATTTTGTCCTCTAAGCTAGAAAGGAAGTCAAGAAGAGTTACAAGCAAGGTAAAATGACTTTATTTATCCAAGAAATCTTTCTTTAGCACCTACTATATGCGAGGTACTATTCAATACCAGGGACAGTTAATAAAATGTTAAAAATCCCTATGAAAGAACATTCTAATTACGTTTTATGAAGATTTATGGGTTATAGATTTGTGGGTCATAGAATTCAATGGGGCTGGGGTAATTGGGAAGGTGTCACTAAAAAGGCAGAATTTGAGTTGAACTTTGAAGGCTTAAAAGTCAGGTAGAGAGATGATGGGAAGACATTTTAGATAGGAGGCAAAGATGAGAACAGATACGCTCATAAGGTGTTTGAAAACCTGTGAGAGGATCCATTTATCTAGAATAAAGTTATTCCAGCAGAAGAAAATAAGGTTGGCTATATGGACAACTTGTCAAATTGTTAAGAGTCTGGAAATTCAGACCAAAATATTATTGTTTTATAATCTATATAAACTGACCTGTAAACAGTGAAAAGCCATCAAAAGTTACGGAACTCAGAATGACCTTTTAAAAGTCGTTTGGTAAGTAAGATAAAAGAGTAGTGAAAAATATTGTGCAAAAGGTGAGGGTGGAATTGAAAGAGGAGGATCAAAGACCACTCAGGCCATTATTGTTACATAATCCAGACAGGAGATGAAGCGGACATGACCTTGAAAGATAGCTGAAGGGATACATATGAGAGATATTTCAAAAGCAGCATCTGCAGGTCTTTGTGACCAACTAGATGTCCTGGATTAAAATGAATCATTAGACAAATATTCAAAGCACTAACACTGCTAGAGGTGGATGGGTAGGGTTGGGTGGATTTAAAGAATATAGGTTTCTATAAGACTGAGAAAAGCACACATTCTGGGTACCCATCTAATATATGGAATTACATAATAAATATCTGCTATTGGCATGGATTCAGGAAATATAATCTATCCATTTATATGACAGCTCTCAAATGAATCCTGAAAAAGATCATATTACTTTTCATCAAATTCCCCTTAGTCATTTCTGTAGGGGAGACCTTAGGTGATAGCAGATTTAGTCTAGTGGGCCTTCAGTAAGAATCCATATGACATATTATGAAAATAAAGACATGATATCACCAAGACTTCCTAATTTATATAAAAATGCAAGCTTCTTGATAACTTATATCCTATGTAAGCTTCTTACTCAAAAATACTCATGGCATATATATATATATGTGTGTGTGTGTGTATATATATATATAGAGAGAGAGAGAGAGAGAGAGAGATTGGGGCTTTTTCTACTCTCCTACAGCACATAAGAATGTTGGTAACATTCTAATCCCAATCCCTTAGTTCCAAACTCTAGGAAAGGTGAAAAATTATACAAAATAAGAAATGCATCAAGCTATGTGCTGTCCACAAGTTAGGTTATATTAATATCAGAACAACCCTGTGAAGAATTGTGTCACCATTGTACAGAATAAGCAGAGTCACAGTTAATTTACTAAGGCTAAGTGTCTAGTGATGTGCAGTCCCAATATGATTCAAGGATTATTTTCCACCATGGTGTCGACGTCGAAGGTATGGACTCAGATCTGGAAAGGACCTTGAGAAGTCCTTGCTTCCTACTTCTTTTTAGGCTCACAATAAAACCAGGACGGAAATAAGGATCTTTCCTATTCCAAGCGTGGATTCAAAAGCTACACTAAAGATCAAGCAAAACTCTCTTTTACACCCAGCAAGAACTGCCATTTGAGCTTCTTCTGAGCAATGCAGAGTACATCTTTTTTTCTCTAACCTACATTTTCTATTCACCTCCAGATGTAAAACTGATGGGGTGGTACAGGTTAGTTACCAGAGAAATAAAAGCATTTACTCAATCATAATGTGTTCCATCACGCTCAGACATGTGGTGCTTTAATTGTTTCTCCTGTGAAATACCAACCGCAGACTTCTCAGTCACAACACAGGAGTACAAACAAATGTTTTAGGAAAGGAGAGGAAAACCATTTTCCTCAAGCAGGAATCAGAACCAGTGATAACCGAGGGGGCAAGCTATATTGCAGTACAGAACAGTACTTCCCCCCCCATATTACTCAGAAATGACGTTTTGTCAAGAAGTGAAATGTAAATCAAATGTAAAATGATGAAAATTTAAAGTATTTAAGATATCAGCCAAAGTAGATCCATCTTCTTCCCTTTTTTGATTATAATCTTGCAGAATTGCCACAATGACACTCTAAAACTGAGATGACATTTTTTTTCTAAGCCCAGATTTTTGCTTCCTTACAGCTTTTGCTTTTTAAGCTAAAAATTCTCTCATTTTTGGTACAATGAATTTTTTGCTAAGTAATTAAAAACCAATTGTGTTTAAACCTTTTGAGATAGTTGGTTTTATGCTGTCTAACTCAGAATTTGGTTTCTAAAACCTCAAATTTAGCATCTCAAGGAAGAATGGTATCTATGGCATGTTTGAAAAAAATGTTTTGAAACGAAGTGATGGACATTTAAAAATAGAACTCAGAGCGCACAGCTTCCCTCCCATCTTTTCTTCACTGTGGGGGGGGAGAAGGACACATCTGCGTTACGCTGCCACAACACTGCTATGATTCTGAGCTTCCAAATGGAGGGGAGCTACAAAGACCACTTGTAGTTACGGTGTAGCTGCCACAACCATGCAGGCAGTTTCCAGTTAACATACTTGAGGTAGAACCAGAAATGGCCTGAACAACTGCCAAACACCTCACCACCAGCGCCTTCCTCCCCTGCTCCCACCCCTCACATCTCTGACATTCTACTGTACCCCTACCCATCAGGGGCTCTGCCCAACTGTGAGAGCTTTAATACAGCACCAGTGTCTTCCCCCATGACCACTCTCAAGGAGCCTTTGGCTAAATTTTGGATTTCAAGAATATTCAGGAATCAGAGGGACAGAGAGAATGTGGAAGTTTGTGGGCTAGCCTTGAAGACTAATATTTATCCACTTTTTTCTCTTCTAAGAAAAGCTCTATCAAAATTCAAATAGCTAACCTACAAATAAAATTTTGGAAGATAAAGTAATCCCTTACTAACTGCAAAAGTTGTTTTCTTTGAAAATATTATATTTGGCAAAACCGTAATTGCAGTAAGAGATAAATAAAAGAGCATTAAAATGTACTTTTTAAACCTCAGAGTAAATAAATATTCTGAAAAACAACTGCTTCCAATATAAACCAATTTCATCCCTGTAAGCATTCAACATTGATTGGAGAAACCATATTCTTAGAATGTCATTGTCAATGTTCATGAAACACTATTGCTATGTCATGATCCGAGTAGGCAGACACTTCAAAGTTTAGTCAGTGGGCACCTGGTAGCTCTTTACAAATTCTTCAAATTAGCAGTTACAGGATTCAAATATGTTGTGGTAGTCAGGAAGATCGACCACCAGGTCTCCTTCCAAGGAAAGATGTGCTGCCTCGCTGCAGGCCATGTGGCCAGCAGACAGCTTCCTGCTGCTGGCTACCTCAGGCTGTCTTACCTGCAGAAGCCACCTGGCAGTATGTCCCCTCCAGGGCAGCCTGCCTCCAGTGACTGAGCCAAGCAGGCAACACTTGCTTCAGCAGGTTGCCCAAAGCTTTGTCAGGCCTGAATCACAGGTACACTTCTCCCTCAGCCCAATTTCTTCCCCCTTCCTTTCAAAATGAACATCCTGCACCCCAAACTCTGGTCTCACTGTCCAATTCCAGAGAACGTAATCTGCAGCATGTCTTTTCCATGTACATTCTCTCTCACTCCATTTACCACAAATCTCAAGAAAATTCTGTGTACACTCATCTTCTTGCATTATTATGATACTTAAGAGCAAGCACACTTTTTAAGGATCTAGACATCAATTTATTTAATGAAAGAAAGGAATATATTAGATTCCTCCCGGCATCATCCTACTTGGTACATAGAAGAGGTCATAATTATTGTTGAACAATTCTTTTCTCTATGAAGATTAAACTATACCTTGCCTATATAGCATTCATTTAAGCATGTATTCATTCAATATTATTCCATACTGAGCACTTTCTACACACCAGGCACAAATGAAAAAGTACTGAAGAAAGTTCCCACTCTAGAGGAGAGTGCATTCTAGTGACTGAGATAGACAACAGATAGAAATTGAGATAGACAATAGACAGAAATTAATACATTGCCAGGGTCTGTAAAGAAAAATAAAGCAAGGTGAGAGAGTAGAGAATGACTGGAGAAGCATCTGTTGTTTCAAAACCGCAGCTAGAGAGGGACTGCTGTAATCCATAAACGGCTGGGGTGGCACAGTCACATCTACATTTTGTATATCAATTTCCTAGATAGTACATAACATTTTTGTTCTAGTGAAAAACTCATTGCGTGCAATTGCGAAAACAATATTTCCTCTGCATTGTGAGTCCACCTGCTGCATGAAACATAAAATCTTCGATCTATGTTACTAACCTATATAGCAGTTCTGTCTTAGGGAAAGAGCAGTCTAAGCCATCATAAGCTAGAGTCAGATACAGCTGTCTCAGGCAGATGGCTTTAGTGGGCAACATCATAAGCCTGCCAGATTTTTTAAAATATGAAAGGGTTTTCTCCCTCATTAGTACTTCATGGCTGACCATCTACAAACACCTGGTGTTCAGACTTTTTCCTCTTGTGAAAATGCAACCATATATAGTCTTAGCTCAAAGGGGTTTATGTTATATAATCTTTGTCCAAAGGATCTAATACCTAGAAAATTTATAAAGGCACAGGTAGGGCAAAACTTACATAGTTCAATTAAGGTGAAAAATTGAAATCAGAACCTACAGGAACTTAAGAGTAGTGGTATAGGCAAATTAAATTACTTTAAGTCCTTCCCAATTCTCAAACTACATTGTCCAGAGGGAATCTCAGGTGGCCTTTAGAGGTCTCTATTTATACTATCAATGGAAGAATAAATAACACAAATGACAGTTTTGTTCTGAGAATAACTGCATATTCATCTCTTTTGTTTTCTTCCCTTATACTTTAGAACTTTGCTGTCATTTTCAACACATATAGGAACACTGAGCACCACAGTATCCTTGCTTAACATAGGAATCAAACCATACCTACCCTGCTGAAGTTTAAAGCAAACTTAGTTCAAATTCAGCTACTGTAGTTTTATTAAGTTTTTTAAGAGTATATTGTCCCAAGGTTATAAATTTCAGTTTTTGTATCTGTAAAAGGGAGATAATAACATCTACCCAAATACTTTACAAGGTCAGTAAAGGATGTGTTTTAAAGTACAATTGACCCTTGAGCAATGTGGGAGTTAGGGGTGTGGACCCCCAATAACCGAAAACCTGGATATAACTTTTGACTCCCCCAAAATTTAACTTCTTTATTTTTTTAAATTAAAAAAAATTTTTTTTGAGAGAGAGTGTGCATGTGCGAGTTGGGGGTGGGCAGAGGAAGGAGAGAGAGAATCTCAAGAAGACTTCCCACTGAGCACAGAGCCCAACATAGGGCTCGCTCTCATGACCCCGAGATTATGACCTGAGCCAAAATCAAGAGTCAGATGCTCTCAACTGACTGATCCACCCAGGTGCCCTTCAAACACTTAACTTCTAATAGCCTACCATTGACTGGAAGGCTTTCTGATTAATTAATACATATTTTGTATGCTATATGTATTATATATTGTATTCTTACAATAAAGACAAAAGAAAATGTTACTGAAAAAAATCATAAGGAAAATACATTTCCAGTATTGTATTTATCGGAAAAAAATCCATGTGTAAGTGCACCTGTGCAGTTCAAACCCATGTTGTTCAAGGGTCAGCTGTACTTTGAAAACTACAGAGTGATCTGCAAATGTACTGTTACAACTGGAGTTTATCTGTTTGGATTTAAAATGATATACTGTATCAGATTATATTATATTCTCAAAATTCAATTGAGCAATAAAAATACATTTATTTATTGGGCATCTTCTGTGTTACACTATGGAGACTATAAAAAATGATAGTTATCTCCTATAATCAAGGAGTTTATACAAATCAGGTTTGAGAAGGCGAATGTGGGAAGATGTGGTTTTGGTTTCTGCCAACACTTATTGAGCACTTTCTATGTGCCAGACATCATTATAAATGCTTTATATGTAGTAACTCTTTTAATCTTTAAAAACCCTATGAAAAAGTAATATTTTTATCCTCATTTTACAGATGAGGAAGATATGGCACAAGAATTTTTGGAAACCTGCCCAAGGTCAGACATCTAGTAAGTATTAAATGTATTAAAGTCAACTCACACATTCAGGCAAGTTAGCTACAATGTTACTCGTTATGTTTTATTGCACCTCAAGTTGGGCAGAAAACAAGAAATGTATCATTAACAGTAACAAATAACGCTGACTAACATTACTAAGGCAGTAAATGACAAATGAAGAGATCATCCTGGGATAGAATGGCCGCCGAAGTCTTCATGATATGCGCCCAAAGCTATATCCAAACTTGTTTGTAGACTTTAGACAAGAAAAATAAAGGGCAAATGAGAATATTATATTCTATATATACCTTTTTGAGCAAGCAATAGGTATCCCTTTATTGAAATATACATACAGGAAAATACAAAAATCCCTTATGTACTTTTGAAATATCTCATTGAGTGGGTTCTCGTTTATAGACTAGATTTCCTAATTAAAACAGAGCAAACATTAACTTAAAGCAATGTCTAACTACCTATCATACACCAGTCTTAAAATAATCCATTTTATTTCAAACAGTAACCACTTAAATATTTTCCTGTAATCAAGACCATTCAATGCTAGCCAAATACAATGGAAAATAACTTGAAATCAAATAATGTCTTTCTATAATAAAAAAATGACAAATTATTTTCAGCTTATGTGAGAAGCACTGTGTTGATTTTCCATGGGGCAGACATGAGGCTGTCCCACTTGTCCCTCTGGATTTTTATATTTGCTACAATTGTAACATTTTATATACAGGAAACAATTTTTTGAGAGCTACTTTTCACATGACACACAAAACAATGGCAAACAGTGGTTTCTACTTGTTTCAATTTCCAGCAGAACAAGTGTACTGATTGCTTGTTGGTCCTGTGTGTATCCCATGCAACTTACCAAGCGATATGTCTGGGCCTTTAAGACGTTGAGATCAATAAAGTTTTCTTCACTGTCTGTCTCCTCTTCCTTAGAAAAAAAGAGTTTTAAAAGTTAATAATTATAAAAAGTTATAATTTAAAGAATGTATTTCCAAGTTTTTACATGCATAACATACTAAGCTCAACACAAAGACTAATGCATGAAAAGGTATTTAAAAGCCTAGTGGTGTGCATAAAGTAGGGCATAATGTTATTAGCAGCTCATCTGTTTTTTGAGGTTTTGATGGTACCTTTTAAAATAGGGCCTTTTTATAGTCACTGAAAAAAGAAAAAAACAGGAGAAGGGCCATTGCTGTAAAACTAGGGAAAAATAAACATAAGAATAAAACAAGAAACACTGCAGAATGGCATATCTAAAAGAGAGAGATAATGGAAGGAGTTAATGACAACTTTGAGAACATGACTAAAACGGACAAAAATGAGGTTGACAGACACAGAATATTTTCACCTGCTCCAGGGACCAATCCCATTAATGCATATTTTTGACATCTCATCTCTTATATGCTCAAGTTTAATAAATTAATAAGATTAGTCATTAGTACTGCTTGGCTCATGGCCCCTAAAACTATTTAAAGATATTAAAATATTAAATCTATTTAAAGATATGAAATATATATTTAAGATACTAACCATGTATCTTAGATATTAACTATCTTAAAGGATAGTTCGAGTAGATTCCAAGTCGGTCCTGATCCCTGGGCCAACTGGTATAGGGGGTAGGGTCAGAAGTGACCCTTTGAGAGGCAATTCCTTTCCCAATATACAGCAAAAATGGAGTCTGAGCAGGTTCTAAAGCATGTGGAACAAAAAAAATAGCTCCCCTTTCTCTTTAAAGGTCTTCGTGGTGACAAGTGATGTAGTGGGTGAAAAAATTTAACAAGAGACTTAAGGACATGGTAAGACAGTGAATGGAACTTGGTCCTCAAAGAAAAAAAAAACAAACAGTAAGTGTGTGTTATTTGGTGGACACTTCCACATGTACAGTTCTACAAAGCTGCAATGGAAGATTTCAAAGATAATCCTCATCTTCAAGAACTTAGAAGGATGTAAGACAGTGGTTCTCAAAATGTGGTTCTGAGATCTGCAGCATCAGCATCAGCATCACCCGGGAGCTTGTTAGGATGCAGATTCTAAGGTTCTATCTCAGATCTACTCTGAAACTCTGGGGGTGGGGATACTAAGGTAAGCTATGAGAACTATGCTAAACTTTGGGGAATTGGAAAGATTTTATAAAATATGAAGCAATATAAATGCAGAGTATAAATACACTCAAGTGACATTTATTTATTTTATGTTTACATTTTTTTACATTCAGGGAGGAGGGACAGTGGAGCACAGAGGTGTAGACAAAATTGATGTGACTGTTTACATCTTAAATCTTAACCATAAATGCAGATGCACACCTTTGAGATCCAGCTCAGTTTATTCTGTGTTTGCATTGATGATGACCTACTTAACAACCAGAGTAAATGATTGAAATGCCAATGACTCAATGCCCATGGGAGAAGAGACAAGTTTATTATGCTTTTACAATAACCTAATTAGTACTGTTTACATAGGAAATCAATAAATACTTGTTGAATTAGTACTGGATTAAATGCTAATAGGTAAAAAGCTTTAATAGTAGGCAGTCAAAAAAAGGATTTAAGTTACTAAATATTACTAAGAGAGCATTCAAAAGGAATTCAAATATAAACAGACTTAAAAAAAGTTTTAAAATAAACTAAGAGGATTCTGATTTCATTAATATAGAAGACACTCAACAATTTCCTACCATTTCTTTGCCTAATATGTACTATGTGCCCTCTTAATTCTCTGCCAATTACTAAGTATATGATTATACATAGCAGGTGAAAAAATTGTTTTGTGACCAATACTTCTTTTATCTTTTTTTAAAAGAGTTATCAGTGTGTCCTATCTTGACTTGACAAGTCTAAATCTGAAGGATTCTAATTTCTAGATGATTATAGTAGAACTTTGTCAGAAATAATTTTTTCGATGCTTGAGCCACCACGCAAACTCTGGCAACAAAATAATGTAACATCCCACAATCCAAACACTTTTTGGCACTCATCTCCTTAGCAAGAGGGATGAAGAGGTAATGGAGGGCTACTCAGAATAACATGATGACAATAAGAAAGAAAGAAAAGGAAAAAATTCAAGAGACTTTTTAAGTAAGGGAACCAGCAGCCTCAGAGGCAACCCTTTGAGGAAGACCTTCCGTTTGGTCTAATGACAGTAGAAGGTCTTTACCTTACAGTTGGGATAAAATATGCAAAGAGGCAGCTTCCTAGTTTGTTTCTCTAATTTACACACCTAATGATGCTGCTTTGGATTTTAAAGGGTTCTCAGAAAAAAATCAGCTATAATTTCTAAAAGTTACATAGCAATTTGCTGACAAGCTGATTTTGAGTCCAATATTGAATGAATACCCACTTTGCACTAGTAACCTGGAGATAGAAAAAAAGTGCAAAATTGGTTTCCATCCCTATAGAGTCTTCTTTCTGACTAGTAGGTTTTTGTACTTTTTTTCCCCTGACTGGCAGTTTTGAGTTATGTCTCTGAAGCTAAATGTTAATGTACTAGGACCAGATTTCTATCAATAAACCATTAACTAATAAAGTTACTAAAAAGAGAAGATGAGGAAAATACCTGAGTAAAATAAATGAGGTCAACGAATGGGAATATGTGAGAACTTAACATTTCCTGAGCCTGAATGGAAAGACCTATTACACAAGGAATAAAGTTGAAACTCCTTAAAATGGCCAAAATGATCTGGACCTGGTCTATCTTTCCTGTGAATCGTAAACCACACACATGCATACACCTGCCTTACTTAGGAAATCTGGCCCCGGTGGTCTTCTCTCAGCTCCTTGATCAAGCTAAGCTCCTTCCTGACTCAGAGCTTTTGTACATGCAGTTCCACCAGGGTCTTGCCCAAAAGGTGCTCAATAAAACACATGCAGAATGAATGAACATATATTTACCTTCACTTTTAAAATGTAATCATATTTTTAAAAGATATCTTTTAAATTGATTAATTTTACAATGGCCTTTTTCTTCTGTAAATAACAGAATCAGCTTTTTTCTATTTATGGTTTAAAATATTTATACTGCTGATAAAATACATGTTAAAAACTTTGACAATACAAAGAAGCATAGAAAAGGAAATAATTAGGGTGCCTGGGTGGCTCAGTCAGTTGAGCATCTGCCTTCAGCTCAGGTCATAATCCCGGAATCCTGGGATTGAGCCCCGTGTCAGGCTTCCTGCTCAGTAGGGAGTCTGCTGCTCCCTCTCCTGCTTGTGCTCTCTCTCTCTCACTCGCTCTCCAATAAATAAATAAAATCTTAAAAAAAAAAAAGGAAATAATCATCCATAATCTTTCTACCCATATATAACTAATGTTAACATATTATTTTTTCTTTTTTGTATATTTTACATACTTGAGTTTATGTACAGCAGAAATTATCATCCCCGTATCACTAACATTTCTTTGTAAATAATTTTAATGGCTACATAATATTCTACTATTAGGATATAGTCTATTTAATGGTTAGTTTCAGCATTTGCTAAAAAACGATGAAGTGATTCTTTGTGGCATATAATAGTTTAATAAATTAAGCTGAAATATAGAATATACTTATTATCTAATGATTTATTTACTTTTTAAAGATTTTATTTATTTATTTGAGAGAGAGGTACAAGCAGGGAGAGCGGCAGAGGGAGAGAGAGAGAAGCAGGCTCCTGGCTGAGCATGAAGCCCAATGTGGGGCTCAATCCCAGGACCCTGAGATTACGACCTGAGCCAAAGGCAGATGCTTAACAGACTAAGCCACCCAGGCACCCCTTATCTAATGATTTAAAAATTCACTTGGAAAATGTAATTGGCTTATGACAATAACATACACTTTAAAAAAAGGGTTTTTCCCCTGCTATTTCAATTTCAGATCATAGGTATACTTCCTAAAACACCACGGTCAATCCATCTCTGGTTCTGAGAAAGTGCTCTCTTTCTCTACCATTTTACTAGTTTAATCTGTTATAGAGACTTAATCATTTAGTTTCACAATATGAATGGAATGTTAAGAATGGTAAAGGCCCATATGCTGCCAAACAATTTAAATAACGCTGGTATTTATAAGTATTTTTAAAAATTCCTAAAGGGTAGTACTTATCCTAATTTTAGAAGCAAAGAAAAGTTGCTGAGAAATGAACAGTGTTCTTACGAAGTAGAATAGATTAATCCTAAACCCTACTATTCTTTTTCAAGTTCTTTATTATTTATGGCCTATTTCAAATCATGAATGGTTACTAATAAAATATTTACTCTTATAACTAGCAGTCCACTATTTCCTGTCTACAGTTTAAGAACCTCTGCTATAATTCAGACTTCAATCATTAGAAAACATGAGCATTAACTTAATCAAAGGTCTAAATAACTGATTCTTGGTACTCTATTTAAAAGCTTTTCTTCTCTAGAAACAATGAAATGAAATATGTTCCTAAAAATGAAGTCTAGGGGAATTAAGAGAGGGGAAAGGAATTCAAAGGTAAAAAACAAAAAGTTCAGCAGCACACATACCACAAATTCTTCATCCACTTTATTTAATGTTAATTCTGCATCATCTTCTGGGACAGTTTCTTCTTCTAACTCTTCCACTGGGTATGTTGGTCTAAAATAATAAGGCTTAGTATGTGATGAGAGTTAAAAACAAAACATTTTAGCAAGACAGAAAGGTATAATGTGAATTTTAAGAATCCCCTCTACAACCAGATCTTGTCCTTTTTTACCCCCTTTCCATAATCACTGTTACATGTTTGATGTATTCTTTTTGAAACTTTCTATGTAAAGAAGCAAAAATGTTTATCTCCAAATTTAAAGAATAAATATACACAATTGGGATGATATAATGCATATTGTTATCCAACATACTTTTTCACTTAATAATTTACCACATTTAAGTACATATACATTTTTCTCTTTTTTTCCCCATACCTGCACTGTATTCCACTGAACAGCACCATAACTAATTTAATTAGAAACTGAGGCTGAACACTGAGGTGGTTTCTAGTTTTTTTACTAAACAATATTACAGAGATCATCCTTGTACATTCATCATTATGTCTATCATTTAGAATAAATTTATATAATAGCTGGGTCAACAACTTTGTACATATTATTGTTTTTCTGTATGTTACCAAAAACCAATTTCCAAAATGTTACTCTAATTCACACCCTCAACAACAATGACTCTATTTCTATATGTTCACAAATACTGCAAACAAACTTTAATCTTTGCCAATCATATAAGTGAAAAATCTCATTTTAATTGCATTTCTTTAAGAGAGTGAGTGAACATCTTTTCATGTTTTAATTGGTTATTGGTGTTTCTTTTTCAGTGAAATGCCTATTTATGGCCTTTGCCCTTTTGTATATTAAGAAAATTAATGCTTTGCCTAGCTTGTGTCAAAAATATTTTTCCTAGTTTATCACTATAATCTTGGCTATTCAGGACTGTTACAATTCTTATTACATAGACTTGGCAACCTTTCCTTGTGTGGATCCTAGCAGCTTTAACATCATATATACATGGCTTTTCCTTCACATGACACATCCCCACCCCTCTTTGACCTTTTAGTACTCCTACAGTTTCATTTTTCACATTTATATCTTTGACCAATCTGAAATTTATTTTGATAGAATAAGAAGGGTTCCAGTTTTTTTTTTTTTTTAAGATTTTATTTATTTATTTGACAGCGAGAGAGGGAACACAAGCAGGGGGAGTGGGAGAGCGAGAAGCAGGCTTCCCACTGAGCAGGGAGCCCAATGAGGGGCTCGATCCCTGGACCCTGGGATCATGACCTGAGCTGAAGGCAGACACTTAACGACTGAGCCACCCAGGCGCCCCAGGTTCCAGTTTTCTTACTTTCAAAATCTAATCAGTGGTCCTCACACTAAGTATTGAACGACCATTTCTCCAACAAGATTAATGACATGTATTTCCCATATTAAAAATACCCGAAAGTATTTAGGTTTATTTCTAGAAACTTATTTAAAAATCTGTAACTCAGACAGATTAACAAAATATGAAAATCAACATTTAATATTAAGGAAAGAAAGTACTGAGAACCAAATCAGTCTTAAGAAATAAACTTTCTATTTTATTAATTAGAATTAGATAATATCTCAAAAGCACATTTCATAACTTGTCTCGGAGTCTAATAAAGAAGTAATGTGAATCATATAGTTATTCCTTATATTGCACTAACTGGTGTTAATACTTAGGTTGAAGCATATGAAATTGCCATTTTTTAGTTCAATAATAGGTGAATATCAGTAATTTCATATGGTTCAAGTTGATGATGACCTAAGTCAAGTACATTTTTTTAAAGTACTTATTAATAAGGGAATAGATTATTTATAAGAGAATATAATTGAATAAACATTAAGATATTAACAGGGAACAATATATACACCTTTCCAAAGAAATTTTTTCTCATCCCAAAGCACTGCTTGCTCATGTTTTACCTAAATAATGCTTTCCACAATCTCTAACCAGTCAATAATTCCAATCTTCAAAGAACCAAATTTATGTATTTCCTAACTATATCTTATATAAGTTGACAGTTTCTGAATATTTTATTCTCTTATCCATGTGACCAACATTTATTGAGCATCTATGATATACAAAGTACTATGCTAACTTCCATAAAGTACATATGAAGAGTTCATAGTTTCTTGCAAGAAAGCCAGACCTGTAAACAAATGTTTTAATACCAAGGGATAAATACAATCATAGAAATATAAACAAATCACTTTCAGGTCAGAGAAAGAAGCAATGAACAATGCCTAAGAGAGTGTCAGGTGGCTTCTTCAGGTGGCTATTATTCTTGCCCAGTATCTATAAGCAAAAGAGAATATCCCCTTTAAAGTATTATATTAACTTCCATTTTTTTCCTTAAATCTACAGCTATCAATTACCCCCATGTATATACTATTTTTGTGTGTATAAATAAAGAGATCTTGAAGAAATTTCCTACATTGATAAAGAGACTCAGTTATAGTTAAACCTTTAATATTATATATTTGAACTAGGAAGGGGCATGATAAAATCAGAACTGGTTGTGACTATACCAGATATTCCAATTTTGTCTATGCAGACATTTGTAATCACCTGTGGCATTTTCAGTTTAGAGGAGTCAAGAGGAAATATTTCTTGTCAGTTCAATTAAATAGCTCCAAACCCATAGAGAAAAAAGCTATCCACATAAAATTCCTATTGCAAGGTTGGGTAATTTTTTACCTTTTCCAGGTGAAACCAATATATTTTAATGCTTCTTCTGCTAAACAGTCAAGAACATAGCATACATGTTCTCCATAACCTGACTTTAATTTTGAAGGAGGAAAATCTGCAGTTCTGCCCTGAAATACAAAAGATAAACAGGGTATTACTTGTAATTTATATTCCAAATGTCAAAATATTTTAAGCAAAGTACTGCTGAATAAATGTATCACTTCTCTACTTTTCAAATAGGATTTAAAATAACTGTAATTATATTGCTTCTTAGAAATTCATCTTCTCAATCCATTGATACATAAAAAAACTAAAGGAAAATGAAGACATTTTATTGTCAAAGGTATCAAATTGAAAGGTAATAACCTCATGACAGAACAAGTAATAGATCCTGTTAGGGTGGAAAGAAAAAACTAGTAAAACTACTAGCTAGGTATCCTAATGTTAAACAACCATAGGAAGGACAGAGTGAATCACTTGTCAAAAGTTAATAACATGTGTGCCAAAAATTCTTACTGCCTGTCCCCCAGGAAAAGTCAGAAATGAAAAGTACAACTGCTATCATGGTATATTAAATCAAAGCTCCCTTTCAAAATACAGTGTTTCAGCTTCCTACTAGCATTTTTTAGAAGGAGAACTAAGTATCCATAAATTTACCTCTGAGACATAACAAGATTAAGAAAAAATATTATTACTTTGGGCTATAAAGAATACATTGAACATTTTTAGAAGTAGCATTAATATTATAATATCAACCATTCTGAGGTTTTATCTGAAAAATCCAGATATAATTTTATGTATGTATGTGTGTGCACATAGTTATTCACAGAAAATTCATCTAAAAGGGTAGCATCTACATTGAATAACCAATATTAAAATTCATAACTTGACAATATTCTGAAAGAAGAGAGTTGTTTACACTTACAAATGATCGAAGCTCAGATAATATGTTAGATATAGTGGCATTAGGGTCATCATATTCTTGAGGTTGCTCAAAGGGGCGTCCTGCTCTGTTAATCAACCAAGCAGCAAGAGTGCAAAACATGTAGAACTGTTCACCAGGGTTGGTAGGCAGTGCGAAATAGTGTCTGTTTCAAAACAAAGCAGGGAGGATGGAATATAAAATATTGCAACAAGCCTATAGTAACTAAAGGGACTAAGTCCAAAATTGCTAAAGAACTTTTTTATTTTTAATGGCTTTAAAATCAAGACATTTATAATTCACTCTGAAGTTTCTGGTAATCCAAAACACTCATATTAAAGTTTTTAATCAACAGGACTAGAGTAATTGCTACTATACACAAAATATTAGATCAAAGATCTTACACCCACTAAATGCAGGGCATGTTAAAAAACTTATCATGTACAACTTTGCCAATATCATTTATATGTCAGGAATAATGAATAAGAGAGTACCTCTTGAAAATGGTAATTGGGAATTAAGAGAATTTCAGAGTTTAAAAGACTTTAATGATTATTCACTATGCATTTTTACAATGTCACTGGTATCTTTACATACTGTTCCTAACCTATCAAGTATGTTAAACAGTTGTTCTCATCTTGGCTGCATATTTGAAGCACCTGACGGAGCTCGTCAAACTATTGCTCCTGGACCAAACGTTGCTTCTTCCCTTATGAATTAAATCAGAACTTCTGGGAGTAAAGCCCCAGTACAAGTATGTTTCAAAACAAATCATCACATCCACAGTCTAACAAACATTTGTTGACTTTTGCTAAATCCCTAGCCTACTAAAAACAGTCCTACGAAGATCAATATATGATTTATACTTAAATAGGTTAAGAATAAAACTTGCTAATAATATTCAAGTCAGTTTGATCAAAGATCTTTGTTTTATGTGCAGTTATTAATTTTATGTGCAGTTTATAATTGTATTTATGGCTATTATAACTATTTTTCATAAGAATCAGCAGTCCACTCTCATGTTTCCCAAACTTTTTCCTGCAGGGTAGTACAAATGTTCTGAAAGATAACAGCTGGGAAGAAAAAGGTCAGGAAGTCCTTCCAGGTATATGTTCACAACACTTTCAATATACCCACTAAAACTACTGAAAACTCATCTTTTCCTTCCAGGCTGATATCAACTCCAGAACAGAGGACTGGATACCGACAGATCCTCCAGATGTAGGACAGTGGTTCTCAAACTTAAGCATGCATCAGAATCACTGAAAAGGCTTGTTAAACAGACTTCTAGGCTCCACCCCTAGAATTTCTGATGCAGTATACCTGGAAAAGGGCCTGTGGCATTGCATTTCTAATAAATTCCCAAGCGATGCTGCTGCTGATCTGATGACCACAGTCTGGGAACCATTAAATTAGGATATTGCCACGCAAATCCATGATTCAAAATATCCTGCTGAACTCCTGAGGAAATAGTACAGTGCTTATACCACTAGAATCTTAAGGCCATTTTCTTTTAGTTTGAAAAATATACTTGGGGACAAAAATGCATTTTTATCATAGAAAATGTTGGTTGTTTATACTATCCTTAATGACTTACTGAAGTAATAACTCCCAATCCCAAAATTCGTATCATAGATCAAGCAACACTACTTTTTCCTCTAACTTTTCTCCTTTTAGGGACTGACTTAGCAGTATGGGCAGTTTACATAGAGCCTATATATCTTAAAATTCAAGTTACTGGAAGAGAGCGAGGAATGAAATCAAAACTGTCAAGGGAGGGGCGCCTGGGTGGCTCAGATGGTTAAGCGTCTGCCTTCGGCTTGGATCATGATTCCGGGGTCCTGGGATCCAGCCCCACATCAGTCTCCCTGCTCAGCGGGGAGCCTGCTTCTCCCTCTCCCTCTGCTGGCCGCTCCCCCGCTTGTTCTCTCTCTCTCAGTCAAATAAAAAAAAAAATAAAAAAAAAAAACTGTCAAGGGAAATTATTTAAGCCAAGGTATAGCCATTAAAAGAAAGTATTACAGATTTTTTATCTAAATTGCATTTTACACAATAAACAAATATAAGTATTAACTTATTTATCTGGCTGTCACTAAGCTACACTGATTGTGAGAAAAAGTGCTAGCTGTGCATTGCCCTCAACAACTAATGGCACTGACTTCAGGATACAATGGACTTTTCCCCATCAGAACAAGGCAGAACTTGAGGTTGTACGATAGACACAGTTCCCATTGTTGTCATTTCATTTGTCTTTTCCACTTCTCAGTTTCTGAGAGTACTCTTACTGCAAAGGTAGAAGTCTTTTAAACCACAGCAATTAGTCAACAAGTTTACTAACTTCATATAAAGTCAAGCAAGGTCCTAGGTACCCACAGTTACCAGTTGTAGGGACAAATTATCGCAGAGGAAAACAAAAACTAGAAATAGAGCTAATATGATAACAGTATTCATCTTTGGGGATGAGATTATGGGTAATATCAGTATTTTCTACATACTTACTTGTGTTTTTCTGAGTCCTCTACAATAGGTACTTTTATAACTTTTATAATCAGAAAAAAAGTTTGTGTTTTGTGGAGGTTTGTGTGTGCTTTAAAGACTAAGAAAGCCAAGCCGTCTTCCGGTCCTTTCAGCGATTCTGAAACTTTACTCTCTAAAAAATACCAAAGCTAAACTCTGTGAGCTCCGTGGCCTCTGTCGCCAAGTTTGGGGTGAAGTGCCCTTTCCTGGCTAGGAAGATGGAGGCAAGCGCTAATTCGCGTTCAAGGTTCCCCAGGAGGCCAGAAGAGGCAGCTCCCCGGGGTCCAGCCGGCACCCAGGCGCTGGAGGACGGGGGCACCCACCTGGACGGGGGCTTCAGGTTGTTCTTCCGGAGGAGTTCCTCCTCGTAGTGGAGCAGCTTCAGCTTCTCCACCAGGTCCTCCATCACCACGAACATGTGGTAGGCCGCGCCGGGCCCCCGCTCCACGACCACCTCCCCTGACCCTTCGCCGCGGGACCGAGACACTCCATCCTCCAAACCCGACGGCGTGACCACTGCGGCCGCGGCCGCCATCACAAAGCAGGCGGAAAGCGCCCGGCGTGGGCTCCGGCCCACAGACCTCCGCGGCCTCCGCCGCCAGAGCCGCCGCACCTAGGACCGCCGCGACTGGTTACCAGGCGACCGCCGGGCAACCCGTCACCAGGGAAACTAGACTCCGCCTCCTTCCCGCCCGGGTGTCTTCTAAATTCCCTCCAACCAGGGCGGGCTTTCTGGACGACGTCCCTCCGGACCCGCACCCCTCCCCCGCCTCTGGAGAGAGGGTGGCTGGGAGGCCGTCCCGCCCCTTCCTGGGGGCGTGGCGCCCCGCCTCCACGCCGGGCCACGCCTCCTGGCGGAGGAGGGGCCGAGTGCGTCTCTGCGAGCGCTCCCGGTGGCTGGTAGCTGGCTGGGGGCGTGTTGGGCCTGGTGGTTACCGACCGCAGGGGTATCGGAGTCCGCGGTTAGCGTTGAAAAAATTAAGGGGGAAGGAAGACGCGCGCAGTCTTGGAGGCTACGCTAGCCCAGTGCTGTATTTTCACTATTCTTCTCAAAATTGAAAGTTTTCACGGTTGCAAAAATAGTCGATATCGTAGTTTCCCTTTACCTCAGGAACTTTCCAACAAGAGGTTTCTGTATTTGCTGTATTTGATTTAACAGAATATTATAAACCTTGAAGTATTATAATTCCCCCCTGTTACTCCCGCGCTGGAAAAGGAAAGGGGTGGGGAAAAGAAGGGCGGAGGATGAGCAAAAAGGAGGCACTAGGAAGGATTTGTTCTACCTCCGAGACGAGAATTCTAAATTCACATCCTGCTAATTAATCTGTTTCAAGCCCATTACATGTGGCATAAAATTTGAGGGTTCCTTGTTAAAATCAACAAAATAAAGGGGATTATCTTGAATTTCTCTGCACGACAGCTCTACGTGTGGCTAAAGAGAGGTACTACCGTACTCTGCAGCTCTTAGGAAAACAGGAAAGGTGACTTAACTGACCACAGCTTTACAGTTCTCAAAACAGGCTTGTGTATCAAGCAGTTTTCCAAAAAGCTGCATAAAATATGAGGTAAGTGGTAGATGTGTGAAGGTTTCACGGGAGAAGAGAATGTGTGGGAAGAGGTTGAAAATGTATTTGTGTTTGTTTATGATGTGATTTGGGGGAGATCTCTGATGTATCATACCTGCTACTAGAGAACAGAAGAGTCACATTTTTTTTTGACATAACTGAAGTTTTGAAATTTATCTAATATATTTTTGTTTTTGTTAGAAAATGGGTGGAGGAGCACTTTTCATTTTAATATCAGTCTAGGCCTAACTTCTTTCTGATACTAATAAAGTTATTAAAGTGAAAAATCAAAAAGGCAAATATCTTTTTCCATTTACCAGAGAAAGGAAATACATAAAATAATTTAGAAAGTAACCAAAGGGAAGGGCCACAGAGAATTGCTTTTTAAATAAATAATGTTGCTTTTCTACTGCAAGTCATCAGCCACCTGCTTTTAATAAAGATAGGTTGGAAAATTGGATTTGATTGTACCCTACTGCAGATTTGGTCTTTTTCTTTGCTTCCTCAGAAGAGTGTTTCTCACCCACACATCGCCACCCCAGCCACCACATTTGTGGGTGAGGGATATTGTGGTACGTCTGTCTAACTTTCAGAGTACAAGATAGATGCATAGCTTTTTACAATTGGAAAAGAAAAATGAAAGCTCAGATACATGCTTTGAGATGCTTGGTTAGTCAGCAAGCAACCTGTGGCTGTTTAAATGACACTCAAAAAGGTTTCAGACTTTCTAGGTAAATTGGTTCCACCCAGGGACGTAGATGTTCACTCCAGGCATGCTGCCTGCATAAGATGTTCTGACATTTTCAGAAAGTTATATATGGCACTCAAGATGAAATAGCCAAACATTGTATTTTGGCTGAGAAAATCTCTAACAACATACTTATTTTGACTAGAGAGAAAAAAAAAAAAAAGAAAAACCCACCTGTCCCAGAACCTAGCCGTTTTCTTCCCAGGTACGATACTGATGCATCCTGGCTTGAAAGCAGTTTGAAGAATTATTTCTCCCCTTCATTGTTGTGAAGAAGAAAAAAGACTAAAATAAAATATAAAGTGTGCCGCAGTAACTGTGGCACAGAAAGAATGAAACAAAGGAAAAGCCAACTGTTCAACATTTTGTGTTTTCCCATAGAAAAAAAGATGGGAAACAGCACTGAAATGTCATTTCATTTTTATAAGGCCCATGAATTTTACTGAATCTTTGTTACCCATCATAGTTGATAACACTTCTCTTTCCCTGCTGGAAGTATTTCCTTCATATATGTGAGAATGTACACTAAATCCTCTTCCAGCTGTTTCAGCCCCTTGGAAGCTCTGGGGTACATTTTTGTTAGTAGTTTTGCCGGACTAGCTCCTATATTGACCAGGGAGTTAGAGAAGGTCTTGAAGAGAAAGGAATGTTGAGGCATGTGCATTCTTCCTTTTAAGAATCTTAAGAGATTTATCTCTGGCTCTATGTGTTGACCACAATTAATAGCCAGGCTTCTGACTTGGACTTTTAACTCTTGCAAACTGTGAAATGATTGGAGGTAATAAAGGCCCTTAAGTTCTTTTTGTGAGTGAATGGGCTAATCTCTGGAAACTGAACAGTATTCTGATCAAAGGGAGATTTAAACTAAATGGATTTCCCGAAAGACGCTGAGCAAGGCCAGCAGTAAAAAGGAGGCAGGTTCAAAGATGGAGGAAGGCTTTCCAGCTGCAACTCCAAATATAAGAATAAGTCCTTCAAGACTGGGCATGCTTAAAGAACAAACCTGCTTTGTGTTATAAATGGCTTCAAGATGTTAAAAACTTAGAAAACCACTAATTGAAAAAACTTTCTTAGCCTAATAGAAAGTATCTGCCAAGTATCTAAAAAGAAAAAGTCATGTTTAAATGTGAAGCATTAGAGGAAATGTCTTTTAAAGTCAAGACCAAGATGAAGACACTCACTCTTCTAAACTGTACTAGAGATCAGAGCCAGTACACTGGATAAAAATTAGTAAGTATTGCAGAAGAAAGTGTTGCAGGTGATGTGATTAAGTAAAAAATTCCAAGAGACAGCAAGTTTGCCTTCTACAACGAGATCCAAACTAAAGAAAAGTTACTAGAAAAACAAAAACCTCAAAAATAAGCCATATATAGAACACAGGAATAAGTCTATCGTTATCATTATGGAGAAATCATTAAACTTTACTGAAAGTCATAGAAAAATCCAAATACGGATAAGATGTTCATGAATGAGAAAAATTATCTTTGCCCAATCTTTAAACTCAATGCAATTTTCAATAAAATTACAAGAGGGCTGATACTGAAAATCATATGTAAAAGTAAATTTGAAGAAGACTGGGGAAGGAACCATGATATCAGATAGCGGTCTCCTAATCAAAGTGTAACTTAAAATAATGAGATCACAGTAATAAATAGAAAATAGAAAGTCTGGAAACAGGTGAGAATTTATTTGGAAATTCAGTATATGACAAAATTGGTGTTACCAGTTAGTGGAGAAGGATGAGCTAGTCAGTAAATGCTCTTGAATTTATGGGTTATCCATATGGAAACAGAATTACATCTCTGAATTCCAACACATAAATTCCAGTTGGATTGAAGATGTAAACGTGAAATACTTAAAGGATGTTTAGAAGGGAACAAAAGAGTATCTTTAACCTTAATGTAGGGAAGGATACCTTGAAGGAAATAAAAAACAAATTTTAAAGGAAAGAGAAACTCATTAAATTTATGAACTTAGATAAAAAAGAGAACTATATAAACAATGAAGAAAAAAGATATTTGTGACCCATTTAATGTCAATGGATTAGTCTCCAGAATATACAAAGGTCATCGTAAATCCTCTGGGCCATGTTGAAGGATTTTAGATATTTTCTTCTAGGTCAGGATTTCTTGGCCTTTAACACTATTGGCATTTTAGGCTGGATAATTCTTTCTGGTTGGGTACTGCTCTATACATTGTAGGATGTTTCACGGCATCCCTGGCCTCTACCCTCTAGATACTAGTAGCATCCACCCATAGTTGTAACAAAAATGTCTCCAGGGGTGCTTTGGTGGCTCAGTTGGTTGAGCATCTGACTCTTGGTTTTGGCTCAGGTCATGATCTCAGGGTCCTGGGATCGAGCCCCATGTTGGGCTCCGTGCTCGGTGGGGAGTCTGCTTGAGAATTCTCTCTCTCCCTTTCCCTCTGTTCCTCCCCCCCCGTCCCCACCCCTGCTTGCATGCTCTCTTTCTCTCTCAAATAAATAAATACATAAATCTTCAAAAAAAATGTCTCCAGACTTTGCCAACTGGGTCTTGGGGGACAATATCACCCCTGGTTGAGAACCACTTCTCTAGATGCATGGGTTGAAATGGGAAATGATTTTATAAGGACCAGGAATGTAAGGGTAAATGAGTGACTAAGCGATGTCGGGGGTCAGGTGGGGTGGGGTGGGGAGCAGTGGGGAAGACTGTGGTCACCTAGAAAACTCATGTACCATCTCAAGGAGGGGGCATTTTTGTCATTTAGGAATTTGACCCAATTTTGTCATGTATTATGTTGCAAGGATCTAAACCTGGATTTGTATGTCAATGTGAGGCCCCCTTGAGGATGACCTCTCTACACACAAATATTACTTCAGGGGCTACTTTAGTTGTTAAAGATATTAATGCATTGAAGTTCAAAATTGAGAAGCCTCGTTCTTAACTTTTATTTTGATTTTCAATCTTATTCAATTTATAAATGTAGGAAATTTGTTATAGTCAAGTTGGGGGGGCATTTACAACTTAAATTTCTATAAAGGTTTTTAAACTGTTCATAAACTTATATTTGTTTTAACATTGTCTGACAAACCATTCCAGATACTGTAAAATCTACTGAATTTAAAGTTTAAAAAAAATGGTGGGAGGGGAGGGAAATATATTCTGTTAAGTATTCCAGTACTGTTTGTAAACCGATTTCAATGTAAAACCAAGTCTAAATCAGTTACACAATTGCATATTATAAACTGGGATCACAAATCAGTCTGTTTCTCTGATGGGCTAAATTTTCAGACATTAGATACTTAAGTATCAAACAGGTACAAATTATTCTTTAGCATAATTATTATTATTGTGGGTTTGACTTTCATCCTTAGTGTATTTAGTGTTGCAGTTTTCCAGGATTAAAATATACTCACCCACCTGGGAACCAATCATCATCCCAACCAGAACCTGTGAAGTTTCCCATGCAATGTACCAAGAGATTCCTGGGATAGAGGTAGAAGACATTCTTGCCCAAAACACCAGTGGGACACACTAAGTCCTAAGTTGCTATAACAGACTCCCTAACCTAGAAAGGGAAGTGGTTTTGTAACCCATTCCCTGGGGTTTACTTCATTTTCTAGTTCTTCTGTACTGATGGAAGTCTTCTAACTCCATTAAGATCATAGTTAACTGCTTTAGCTAACTTTGGTTCTCAAGGTAAATAAATGCCACACAATTATATTGTACACATTTCAAGGCTTTGCTTTGCTTCATGGTCTCATTTTCTTGAGAGAGAAACATAGTGCATGTATGAACTGAGTTCAGTTTATTACCTCTGTGTAAGTGATGGGGATAGTTAATGAAGGGTATAAGTAGGGGTGTGTGTGTTGGAAGAGGGGGAGCAGAAGATTAGATTCATATCTTGGAATGTTCCAGCAATATTGTAGAGAAGGGACTATAGGAAGGTGAATATTGATTCAGAAGGCAATTTGAATAGTCAGATGAGAGATGGTCCTGAACTGAGATGAGTGAAAATTGAAATAGTTAAAAAATGATACTTAGATATTAGAAGAGAAATTCAACAGAACTTTGTAACAGGTACCATGAGATGTTCTCTAGGGCATGAATGGCACCACAAAGATGCCCCACTTTAAGGCAAGAAAATGCCTTTATATGCCTGTCTTACTGTGTCATTGGCTATGGGCTCTCCCAGACATCTCTGGGTGAGGTAGCTTCTTTTGGCCAAAGGTAATTTTCTGGAGAAGGATACAGTTGTGAAGACTGAGTGGTCAGTGTTTATAGCGACTGGGGGATGGGAACATCATCCTGGTAAAAAAGGATCTGGGTAGGCACCAGCAGCTTTTACTACAATAGCTGACATTAAAATGCAACACTTTAGAATTTATTTATGTGGAATATAAACTGAAGTAGTGAAGATGGTCTTAAGGTTTTCAAAAAAGTAAGGCTGCTAAAGGTATAACTTATTGACCAGCTGTAGTATAAACGGTCAGATAGGAAAATGGCAGATAAGTAACTGAAAATATTGAAACAGACTAGTTTTTAAATAAGTGTCCTATTCCATCGTATACGATAGTAAAATGATACATACTGGGTACCAACAAGAAGGATTGATCTGATTTTTCAGAATTTTGAAGGTTAAATAGAAATGTTTATTCTTTAAGGGCTAGATTAAGAAAAGTCCATTTATTTTACAGGCTGAGATGGCATTTTCCCCCAAGTAAAAATTAAACTCAAGCAGAGAGTAAACAATAAATGTCCTAACAACAAGCTTTCTTTTTTTTTTTTTAAAGATTTTATTTATTTATTTGAGACAGAGAGAATGAGAGAGAGAGAGCACATGAGAGGGGGGAGGGTCAGAGGGAGAAGCAGGCTCCCTGCCGAGCAGGGAGCCAGATGTGGGACTCAATCCCCGGACTCCAGGATCATGACCTGAGCTGAAGGCAGTCGCTTAACCAACTGAGCCACCCAGGCGCCCACAACAAGCTTTCTTAATGGGGCTCTCTAGAGCCTAATAAAAGCAAAATCTGCCAAATGCTACACCTTCATGGTACAACTCCGCCTCTCAATGCATAGTACACCAGCTTTTCTGACAACCAGTTTCTCAAATGGTTATTGTCATGGGTTTTTGGAACCTGGTGCCCAAACCATTACATGATAATAAAACATTGAATCCAATTGCCTTATTTTTATTCCTAGCTATTTAGTAGAGATCATTTCTACTCTGTATCTACATGTTTGGCTTCATGAATGTAACAAGAAATCCATTCTGTCTTTGCATCTAGTAAGATTTTGATAATGAGAGAACATTTTTTTTTTCTTTCTGAAGGTGTGAATGTGACAGCCCAAACTAATAGATCCAAAGATCAGTGTTTTGCTTTTGACAGCCACAGAGAGTGTTTTCTAGAATTTTTTTGCATGGCAAATATTTGAGTACATATAATGTGTTAGGCACTATGTGTGGGCATAGCGATACACAGGCTTACAAGCCTGGTGTCTGTGCTGAAATATCTCCTACCCTAAAGCAGGATACACATGTCAATTGACAGGTGCAACCTACGATATAGAGGAGTGTGTTTTCAAAAAAGGCTCTCTAGACTTCTTTCATTCTACCCCTCCACAAGACAGAGTTGGGTTGGCCTCCTCTGTACCCCCCATAGCCAATGATACTTTCTCTTTCTCTCTAATACCATTTTTCTCCTAGGATCTGAAGGGTTGGGAAGCGTTAGTAAGGGGACACTAGTAGGAGAACCAATATGACTGTGATGGATCTCTGGCCTGGGGAGCCAAACCACAGAGCAAAGGTGATGGCTCCTCTCCTTTGTGTCTAACGTGGGGGCTGATGCCTGTTGGCCTTTTGCTTACATGTGCAGGGGCATGAGCTAACTCTCTTTGCCTAGGAACTTTAGCAAGGAGTCTGTCATATATAATCAGATATTTTCAGAATCTGGAGAAGAATATGCACCTGTGGCCCATTTGCTAAGAATTCAAATTGGAATGTGTTTAAGTAAATCCCAAAGAAATCATCCCCAAATAGTCCTGAATCAAGAGCATATACTAAAGACTATTTCTATGACTTTTTAGCAGCTTATAATTTTCAGTAAGTCTTTGTGCTTGATCTACACACCCAGTGTGTGTGTGTTATCTATAGCTGCAGAATTCAAAGGAATACTCATAAAGTTAGTGTAAAACTTTTCTTCCTTCTCCCCAGTACTCCAAGGCAGAGTAGGATTTTTCATAGTATCTTTCTGAGGAAGAGTAGACAATTGATGGTACATAGACTGTGTGGTTGTCTGGCCCCAAGGAAGAAGGGGAGATCTTTCCCATAGTTCCCCCATGGAGTGGACTTGATGATTTCCCCTTCATTCATAGTGCTGTGAAAAAATGACTATTCACTTACCAGCCCATTTTTTTCCTTATTGTGACATGTTTATGCTTAATTGGTCCATTTCCAGAGTTCAAACTTTGAACAGACTTCTCTTTGCTTATTCTCATGCCTCTAAACTGTTTTTGTTTTCATAGCTTTAAAATAAGATTTACTCTCTAATAGAACAAGTCACCTTTCTCAACCTTGATTATCATGTATTTATTCTTCTGGATGAAGAATATTGTTTAATGTTAAAATGTGTACTCTTAGGATATTTTTAATAATAGTTTACCATCCAGTGATATAGCGTATGCTCTATTTGAATCTCTTATTAGATTAAACAGGTTTCTGAAAACTGTTCTATTTTCAATTTTTAAACTGACAGTCAATTTTAAAACACAAATTCTTGCTATTTTCCTTATGCTAGTAATTTAGCACTGTTGAGTATGAAAATACCATATTTTACTTTCTGAAGGCAAGGACAGACTGTTACACTGCAATAGATTTGAATCTCCTCAGCTTCTTGGAGGAAGAATAATACTTCTGAAATGGGAAGCAGAAGCTTTTATAAGTAAAATTAGAAATGCCCCAGAGGATCTTGTTCTTTCAAAGGAAACACCAAGTCCTTTTATAAAGTAAGAAGAAAAAGGTCTTTATTCTTGCTTGGAATACAATGATGGCTTCCTTATAGTTTTCCCTGCAGATCTGGTCCATTTTCACACTTTTGTCTACATTGTTCTCAGAGTAATCTTTCTAAAATGCAAATATGGACATGTTGCTGTCTTACCCGATATCTGTATGTGGATTCGCATTTGTGACAGTATCCAAATTTCTCAGCCTGCCATACAAGCCTGCTGGGACAGTTCCAGGCTTTGTGGGGCCTGAAGTTTATGCAATTTGTGGGGAGTGAAAAATATGAAATTTTGATTTCCAAATCAGCTATGGGACCTTAAAAGGGGCAATGCAAGTGAGGTTCCCTGAGCATAATTTCACTCATTTCCTGGTATATCTGCTTCTACTAAGGGAATTATTTTATCATCTCAAACAAGTTGAGGTTATTGGCTCAATAAATTATGACCCAAATAAAGCATCTGACAAGTTGAAGTTGAAAAAAAACTTTTTCCTCTACCCTTCTAGATTCTTTGGCTGTGGCCCTACAAATTAGACTGACAAAAGGCAGATTAACAAGAGAAAAACAGTTTATTAACATGTGTCATGAGCATCCATGCGAGAGAAACTCAGTAATGAGTAACTCAAAGAGGTGATTAGAACTTGGGCTTACATAACATCCTAATAAAGAACAACAAATTTGTAAGGAAGTGACAAAACAAAGGAAAAGGGTTTTAGGCTTCCAAGGTAAATATATGGGGGAAACTGATGGCAGATAAGGGTTGTTTTGGTAAGGCATGTCATACCAATTTCTCTCAGTGCTCTTTCTGGGCTTGTAAGAGTCTTCAGTGATTGAAAGTCTCAATTTGATTTTAGGGAAATGTGAGGGAAGGCAGAGAGCCTTTTTTTGGCCTCTGCTATTTCTCAGTTGTCTTCGGTTCAAAATAATCCTTATGCCAAAGTCACGTATTTTTGTGTGTCATATTCTGATCACCTACAGCCTACAGATCTCTGACTAGAACTCAAAACTAGGTTGGCTGCCTGTGGCCAGGATGGTTCTTCCTAACATGAGACAGACATGGTGAGCCCTATAGTCATCACAATAAGGAGTATATTAAGCCCATAGTTTTCAGACTAGGTTGTTTGTGATTAGGTTCAAGTTTGAGTCTTAAATTACTAAATTAAATAAAGTTAATTAAATTATTTCCCTGTGATTTAAGATTGTACCTCTCGACCTGGCAGTAACTAACTTCCTTCACTAATCCTTAACTACCTGGTTGAAACATCTATTTAAGTGATTGTGACTTTGTTGGGCAACAAGTCTCAGCATCCTGCTCCTCTGTTCTTATTTGGTTGTAATGTTAAGCAACACCCTTGTTAGCTGTCCATCTGTTTTGCCCCAAGAGACACTATGCTCTATTAGCCATCTCTATAACTCCCTGTGGGTCAAGCAGCCTTGGCTGCCCCGCGGTCTTGCCAGTCATTATGGTAATTACAGCCTCCTAGCTCCTGATGGACAAGTGCTGCCATCTGGCCTCTATTACTTCAAGGCCCCATCATCTCCAGGGATACTAACCAGCCCAGTTTATACAACTGTTTCTAGTACCAGCATTTCTGGCCTGTAGAGGAAAGTCATCACAGAATTTCTCAGTGGTGCTGGTTTCCTTCTTACCAGTGCCTTCCTGATGGTCTAAGTGAACTGTGTGCTATCTGGGCCCTCCTCTGGAACATAATCTTCTGGTGGGTCTTCTGGCCTTATGTATCCATACCACATGTTCATTTCCTTTAGCTACTTAATTCCTTCATTTGTTTTCTGCTAGGAAAATTTGGACATTTCTACTTTACTTAGAGCTACCCGAGCTTCTAGGAGCTACCCCAGTTGTGAGTTTACATATCCTCTGGGTCCTTGCTGGGCTATTCAATCCTGAGTCTTAATAAAGTGTCCCCAAGTCAATGAATTCTGGCTTTTTCAGTTGTACATTCTGTCCCAACCAATCAAGAACTTTCAAAATCAGGGCACCTGGGTGGCTCAATTGGTTGAGCGTCCAACTCTTGGTTGGCTCAGGTCATGATCTCATCGGTTGTGGGATCAAGCCCAGGGTTGGGCTCTGTGCTCAGTGTGGAGTCCACTTAGGATTCTTTCCCTCTTCCTCTCCGTCCCCCCTCTGCTCCTCCCCTCATTGGCACATGCACACCCTCTCTCTCTCTCAAATAAATCTTTAAAAAAAAAAGAACTTTCAAAATCTACTTCGGGAGTAATATCCTGATTCTTCCTATCATATGCCAGTTCATTCATATAATTCTTTAGGGTATAGTCTCTTTCCTCCCTTGTAGGGCTCAGCACATCTCCAGCTGTGTTAAGCTGAGATTTAATGCTAATTGTTGTCCTGACAAACAAGAAAGGCAGCAGGTGTGGCCCTTAATATGACTTCTCCCAACCCCAAGGTATGTAATCACTTGCTCCTCATAATCCTGAGGCAGCAAGGAACAGCAGACAGCAGCTCTTTCTGCCCACAGGTCCTGTCCCCCGGGCTTTAATAAAACCACCAACTGAAGACATCTCAAGAAGTTTTTCTTGGCTGTTGGCTCCAGACCCCACCAACCTCACCAACACACTGACATTCAAAAACTACATCATTTGGTGCCCAGTGTGGCCCAATGTGGCACCCAACATGGCACCAAATGATGTAGTTTCCGAATGACAGTGTGGTGCTGAGGAGCAAAATGATGGTTTTATTAAAGGGAAGTTCCAAAAAGACTTTCATATGCTAAATAAGACTCACAGGATCCAGGAGGAAGGTTATAATCTGCCTATCTCAAGTATTTGTCAGTGGGCTGCAGGGATAAGGACATTTAACATTTCCTTCTGCCTTCATTTCCCATATCACTGACTCTGACCTTAAGCTTTCTAACAGAACTTAAGCTTCCAAAGAGCTATAGATAAGTAAGATTATACAGTGCTTCTACCCTAAATGGAATGTAAGTTGCTAGTAACCAATCACAACAGAAAACAATGTACTTTCTCATTCACGCTTTGTAAACTGAGCTGTAACTCTGAGACCTGAGCTTCATACTGTTACTGCATTGTGTGAATGGAGGTCTCAGTTCTTGGATTTGCCAGGAAAGATTTACATGAAGATCCACATTCGAATAAAGACAGCCAAAAGGAAAGTAGCAAGCACAAAGCAGTTTATTAAGGAAGTACACTTCAAGGTAGGAGAGAGCAGGTAGGCTCAGAGGTGGCGACTGTCCTGAGGCTACAGGGATCCTTTTCTTTTACGTGAGTGGGGTCTTTCATCGTGGACAGGGTGGTCTCTAATGGAGGCTTCTTCCAAGCATTTGGGGAACTCTTCCCACAGGTTGGGAGGGTAGTTTTTGACCCTATAACGTTTATACCAGAACTGTCATGGCAGCCTTTTCCCATGGGATGGGGGAGGGAGCTGTAACCACAAAGTAACTGTATTATAATGAGTCTAGGAGTTACGCTGGGGCAGAGGTGGAAGGGGAGAGTGCATGCTTTGCACCCATGGCTCCTGATGTGTCAGCTCCAAGGTCTGGGAAACTACAAGGTCAGGATGTTGTGCCCTCAGGCTTCTAATGTGTAACCTGTTTATCTTTGTCCTTGCCTCCAGCTTCTGTCTAACCAAATGCCTACTCTAATCATTCTCCCCTCAAGGACTTGGGGCTCTCTCATCTTTCAGGTCAATGAATGAAGCTCCTCAGGGTGTTCCTTCCACTGCACAGATCTAGCTTCTACCTAACAATACCACTTTCAGTTTTAAAGTCTCCTGTTTGCGAACAGTGTGTTTCTCACTCAATAAAATATTCACATCAAGTAAAACTCTTTGAATTTTCTTTTGATAGTAGATTCTATGAGCCAGGAACTCAAATACAGCATATTAAGCACGGCTTGTCTTTGTAATGCTTAGGGACTCAGCTAGGAAGACTCTGATAGTTAGAAAAAAAGGCAGGCAGGGACAGGAGCCCCGCCCTAAGAGGAAAGGAGCCTCCACCTTTTCCCACATGATAGATAGATGACAAAAACCTGATTGGATGACAGGAGCAGGGAGGGCTAATCAGATTAAAACAGCCCACCAACAAGCCCATAAAAACCCCTAGACTTAGAACCTCCCCTGGCAACTCTCTCGGGTCTCCTCCCTCTTTGGGAGCTCAATAAACTTTACTATAGCACAATAAACTTTGCTTTGCTGCCCACCACTTTTCATCTGGTCTACCTCTTGATTCTTCTAAGCTGCATGACCAAGAACCGTGGGCACTAAAGGAAAAGAAACAACTCCAAGGCTGGGGTGACTCCATGCTTGGGAGCTGGATTCCTCTAAACACTTGTTCACTCATGGGGGCAGCTGCACTGGGAGGGTGTGAAGATTAGGACTGCCAGCTAGAGGGTCTACACATGGCCTCTCCATGTGGCTTGGCCTCTTCGCCACATGATGACCTCAGAGTAGTCAGACTTCTTACAGGGTAGCTTAGGGCTCCAAGCGTAAGCGTTCTAGGAAACAAAAAACACTTTTTATGATCCAGCCTCAGAAGTATTGTATTGGTCAAAGTAGTCACAAGCCCACCCAGTGCCATGGTGAGGGGACAAAACCACCCCACCTTTTGAGGGGAGCAATGACATAATTTTGTGGCTTTTTTTTTTTTTTTTTTAAAGCACCACAACCGGTCAATAGGTTCCTGTAAGGAAGACTTAGAAAACCTGCAGCTTAGGGTGCCTGGGTGGCTCAGTTGGTTGGGCATTTGCCTTTGGCTCAGGTCATGATCCCGGGGTCCTGGGATCGAGCTCCTCGTTGGGGCGGGGGGGTGTCCTTGCTCAGCAGGGAGCCTGCTTCTCCCTTTCCCTCTGCCCCTCCCCCCTGCTTGTGCGCTCTCTCTCTCTCTCTCTCTCTCTGTCAAATAATAAATAAAATCTTAAAAAAAAGAAAGAAAACCTGCAGTTTAATTTGTTGCCATTTCTAGCTTCCTGGATTTCTGCTCTTCATAACACTCCTCAGCTTGTGTTGTAACTGCCTGTCTACTTCTGTTTTAGTCTTCCTTGTTCCCCTGCACCTGGCACACAGGGGCTTAATAGGCACTTAATTAACTGTTCCTCCCTTAAACCTGGGAGCAAAACTAACATATAATAGTGTACAATGTAGGACAATGAAATTACAAGTTCATATGGTTCAAGTTGTACTATAAGAGTTAAGTTTTCTTTGCTCCCTCATCTCAATGAAATCCAGATTGACGAAAACCAGGAATTATCCAAATAAGCTATAGGGAGCTATTTCAGGATTCTTCTTTTTTTTTTTTCTGAGGTTGTTAATAAACACTTCGACTATGGCCTGACATAGAATTCCAAAATAATAAAATCCTAACTTGCCTCCTGAAAATGGCCTTTCTAAACTGGGAATTAGGGAATGAGTTCCCATCCAAAAGCAATTACACAGCCTTAGTAAGTAATGAATGACTTCGTTAGGACATCTTCGGTGTATTGAAGTGCAGTGTGTTTACCACTGTAAGAGAACTGTAAGAGAATTGGGAAGAATGGCAGTGCTCTATCCAGAAGGACATTCAGAACAACTCTCTAACCTTTCCTCACTCCTATCTCCCTTTAAAAATATTACCAAAAAGTAAATGAAGAATATTAGATAATAAAATTGCTTAAAATAGTTAATCTGTATCTACACAGTAGTTAAAATACAAAGTATCAGAAGAAACAAGAGGGAAATGAATGAGACTGAACCGAAATACGTTTTATGGCTATGTGTCAAATTACACATAGCCATAAAACGAGTTTTATGATTTTATTTATTTATTCATGAGAGACAGAGAGAGAGAGAGAGGCAGAGGGAGAAGCAGGCTCCCAAGGAGCAGGGAGCCCGATGCGGGACTCGATCCCAGGACGCTGGGATCATGACCTGAGCCGAAGGCAGACGCTTAACCATCTGAGCCACCCAGGCGCCCATAAAACGAGTTTTAAACAAACGAGTTTGTTTAATCTCTGTGTGATTTATACGTGAAGAGCTAGCTAATTTGTGATATTGTCTGGAGAACTCAGAGGCATCAGAGTGAAGGCAGTTTCTCCAAACTAAAATGAGTTGGGAAGATAAGAAAATCCACCATTTAAAATAAATTGGCTTGGGGACTAGCACAACTCGGTACAAAGCTGTATCACGAATGAAATCCTTATTGGAAACTTATCTTTGACCTATCAGTAAATATAAACTTCTTATTTTAGTCTTGTGCAGCAATAGATATCACTTACTTATAATTTTGATTTTGCCTGTGACGATCTGCATAGCTTCATAACTTAAGAAATTTATAGTTTCAAAGAAAAAAGCAAAGATCCATTGAAATTAGAAAAACACCTTTCCTACCAATCCATGATTTTCATCATTGCATAGAATCTAATTATTGGTCTTGGGACTCTCTTTCTGGAAGATCAGTAGGATTAGACTGTTATCTTCTTGTATCCTCCCTTGGTTTTTGCAGTCAGGCTAGAATAGAACAAAGTGGCCTCCTTCCTCCGTGGCCTCCCGGCCTCACTTCTGGCAGGCCTGATCAGAGAAAAAATATGTATGTGGAGATGAGAGATAATTCTTTAGCTTGGCTTTAGCATAAATTCTATGGGGTTGGAAGCTTAAAATAACAGTGAAAATACCATGAATCCAGAAAAATCTGGTTAGGTAACTATATCTTAATTAGAGATCAATTGTAGGAGTCATGGAGGAGCAGAGCACCAATGTCCGACATCAGTGAAGACTACAAAGCTAACGAGAAGGTTCTTCTAGTTTGAGAAAGTAACTGACCTTATCCGAGTCTTAAGAGAACATAATCATGCAGTATACATCAGTAATCCATGTATCTTGTGCTACCTATTTGTCATTGACAGTTTCTGGCGATAAAGTAATTAACTGAGGGTTCATCCTTTCAGATGCCAAAGCTAACATTTGATGGGAGTCTTCTTAAATGTGTAGGGTTCATGATCCTGGTTTATTAAAAACTAGTTCACTGAAGAGCAATTGTGCTGCTGATATGCAGATGCCCATCCCCCAACCAATAAGGACATTCTAATTGACTGTGCTTGAATGGAGCCTGTACATCTAAGTGTTTAAAATCTCTACAAATAAATCTGAAATGTAGCTAGTAGTTATATCATCTTCCCAGCAAAGGTACTGCTTCTCTCTTGCATCATGTTTTCTCAACATAAAAATTCAGAACTACCTTCTTTCTTTTCCACAAAATACTGCTTGTCAGGTTAACTACCCTATTCTGTGACATTTTGCAATGTGAATTTTCCTTCCTTAGTTATCACTTCACTCCATCCATCTTGGACTTCAACTTCCTATTAATAGTGTTCTACCTTAGAGTAAAGATTATTCTCCTTTATGAAGAAGAAATGAAAGCAGAATTAAGCAGTTCTGCCTCCTTTCACTGGATGATTTTTTTTTTTTAAGATCATATTCTTCAAGCAGTGGGGTCTATCCAGTCTTTTTGCTCTCTTCTTTTGCAAACCTAATTTTGACTGACTTTCTGATGCAATCCCTTATTGTTTTTGGTTGTACACCTGTTCCCTGAATCTATAATCTGCGTTGTTGAATTTATGTACATGTTTCCCCTTTTTCTTTCCTCCGTTACCTCCCAAATGATTCGGGTGCCAGAGTTCAGTCCGAGTTTGCTATCAGCCCCAACCATCTTTCACAATAATAGACGGTGTGGCATTTGAATGTTCTGATTGCTTTGAAATAAACCTTCCTAATGTCTGGCATACTTTTCAATGTGCTTGACATGCTTTTCTTTGGTTGTAATAGATTCTGGGGTGTTTTTGCTTTCTCCCAAAGTTTCCATTACTTCTACTTCAAGGAGCATTAATTTATGTTGGTCAGAGTGAAATTAATTCAAGGAGTGCAAATGCTTTCTTCCAGAAAAGCAACTTCTTAAAAATCCTGCCTCATTCTTTTCTGAGGGATTTGGCAGGCAACTCAAGAATTTTAGAGTGTATTCTTTTCCTCAATACTCCCTCTATAGACTATTGACTATATCAATAGTCAACTTAGACAAAGTTTTATGTAAATAGAGCTTTTCTATTAGTTTCTACAATAGAAAGAAATTGGAATTAACTAACATGTCTGGTGGCACATAGTTAATATATGGGCTCTAATTAAAGCAACACTGCAAAAGATGTTTTAAGATATTTAATGACATGGAAAAATAGTCATGCAATTACAAAGTAGGTTTGAAAATTGTGTATAAACAGCATAATATCAGCATTCTAAAATACATGCATATAAAAAATAAGATTAATCATCATGTTGACAAAGTTATTCTATAATCATGATTGCATTATCTGTGTCTTTTTAAATTTTCCAGTCTCTGTAATCATATCCTACTTTAAAAATGAAGAAAAGTTATTAGACCATTTTTAAAAATCACATACACACTTTTGTTAATGGGTATTTGCTTAGTTGGGATTCTATATCCCCTTTATACCTTGTTTTAGATCTGTTTCATAATCACTTATCAAGTTTAATCCAAGGGACAGAAGAAACAGTTGCTTGCTAGATAATTGCTCTGATTCTTTCTACTTCACAATAGCTAGCATCAGAGTACTTACTCTGTGGAAGGCACGGTACCAAGGGTGTGAAGTACATGATGTTTTATGTATCTAATTAAGATAATACCTCACTGGAGCCTTAAAAAAAAAAATGATGTTTTATAGGTGAGAACACATAAACTCAGACTGTCTAAGGTCACACAGCCGATATGTAGTAAGCTATATTTGATCCAAGGTCTTTAATGAGAAAGCCCATAGTCTTTTCACTGCAAAGTGAATATTACCATGGCTTCCTCCATGGTACTTGTGTACTAGAGCAGCCCCTAACAGAATTATTTGAATATACACTAAAAGTTCTCCTTGCCCTGCTTTTCAATTAGACTTCTTTTTATTAATTAAACTTTATTTTGAGATAACTGTGGATTCCCATGCAGTTGTAAGAAATAATGCAGAAAGATGATTTGTACCCTCTCCCTAGAACACTCCATTGGTAACATCTTATAAAACTACGGTACAATATCATCATCATTGTAACATTGGTACATTCAAGACACATCACCACAAAAATCCCTCATGTTGACCTTTTGTGGCCACCTGCACGTCTCTCCCCACCCCATTTAACCTCTGGCAACTACTATGCTGTTTTCTGTTTACATAATTTGTCATTTCAAGAATGTTATGTAAATAGAATCAAACAGTATATAACCTTTTAGAATTGGCTTTTTAAACTCAGCATAATTCTCTAGAGATTTATCCTGGTTGCTGTATGTACCAATAGTTCGTTTCTTTACTTCTTTCTTTCTTTCTTTCCTTTTTTTTTTTTTTTTTTGCTGAGTAGTAGTCTATGGTCTGGATGTACCACAGTTTAACCATTCCATTCACCCATTAAAGGGTATCTGGGTCATTTCCAATTTTTTTTTTTTAAGATTTTATTTATTTGAGAGAGAAAGAATGAGACAGAGAGAGCATGAGAGGGGGGAGGGTCAGAGGGAGAAGCAGACTCCCTGCTGAGCAGGGAGCCCGATGTGGGACTCGATCCCGGGACTCCAGGATCGTGACCTGAGCCTAAGGCAGTCGCTTAACCAACTGAGCCACCCAGGTGCCCGGTCATTTCCAATTTTTGCCTATTATAAATAAAGCTGCTGTGAACATTATTGTATAGGTTTTTGTGTGAATGTAAGTTTTCATTTCTCTGGGATAAATGTACAGGGGTACAATTGTTGAGTTGTATGGTATGTGCATGTATATTTTTATTTATTATTTTTTAAAAATTTTATTTACTTATTTGAGAGAGAGAGAGAGAACACAAGCAGGGCAGGGAGGGGCAGAGGGAGAGGGAGAAGCTGACCCTCCGTTGAGCACGGAGGGAGCCAGACATGGGGCTCCATCCCAGAACCCTGAGATCATGACCCGAGCCAAAGGTGGATGCTTAACCAACTGAGCCACCCAGGTGCCCCACATGTATATTTTAAAAGAAACTGACAAACTGTTTTTCAAGATTGGCTATCCCATTTTACATTCCCATCAGCAATGTGGGTAATTCAGTTTCTCTACAACCTCATCAGTTTGATGTCATTATTTTTTTAGTTGTCATTATTTAATTATTTTATTTTATTAATTCTGTTTAAAATTTTTGATTATGATAGATGTGTCATTGCAGTTTTAATTTGCATTTCCCTAATGTCTAATGATCTTGAACATCTTTTCATGGGCTTATTTGCCATCTATATATCTTCTTGGATACAATGTTTCTTCATGTCTTTTGCCCATCTTCTTATTGAATTCTTTGCTTTTTCACAGTTGAACTTTGAGAGTGCTTCAAATATTCTAGATACTAGTCCTTTGCCAGATACATGGCTTACAAATATTTTCTCTCAGTCTGTGGTTTGTCTTTTTATTCTCTTAACAGTGTTTTTTATTAAACAGAGTTTTAAGTTTTGATGAGGTCCATTTTACAAAGTTTTTCCTTTTATGGATTATACTTTTAGTGTTGAATCTCAGAACTTTTTGCCTAGTCCTAATTTCCAAAGATTTTCTCTTACTTTTCTTCTAAAAGTTTCATAGTTTTATATTTTATATTTAAGTCCAGGCTCATCTTGGATATTTCCTGCCCAGTCCTAGAATCAACCATTTCTCCAAGGAGCCCTTGTTCCTTTTATTGGAGAATGGTATCAGAAACCAAGATCTTGGCACTAGGTATACTTTTTTTTCCTGGAGTGTCCTTGATTTTAGGTCCTCTCAGCCTACAGGGCAAGGAAATGTGTTACACTAACTCATGCACTAAAATTTGCACATACATACCTGTAAATATTTTTAAAAACTTTTTTTTAGAGAGGGGCAGGGGGAGAGGGGCAGAGGGAAAGGGAGGTAGAGACTCTTAAGCAGGCTCCACACCCAGCACAGAGACCTATACAGGGCTCTATCTCACGATCCTGAGATCATGACCTGAGCCAAAATCAAGAGTTGGATACTTAACCAACTGAGCCACCCAGGCACCCCTATAAATATTTTTATATGTAGCCATCTATATCTATATTAAGTTAAACTTGAGTTTATACCAATGTCTCCAACTCTAAACTATTACCATATGGATTATCTAGCTTCCTCCCTTTGCTTATCTGTAAATTCCCAATGGTGAGACATTTGGGTCCCCTCATCTGCCATCTATTTACTTAGTTGTTCAATTCCAGTATACATTAATAATGGTATCATAATTAACCCGTACCTGAGTAGGAAACAACTTTATCAACTAGAGTATAGTGCTTATGTACAGTTTCTTTTGCTTTCATGTTAGAGGCTCCACTCATTTCCGGAATTACTTAGGTCAGTCCCTCTCCCTGGACTCCCCTTACTAAGGTTGTTTTCTACATTTGTAGTACAATTAGATTGTTTTGTCACAGTCTGCATTTCATCCTGGAATCCTCTGACCTCCTAAATGATTTTTTTAAGACTTGCATACATTAAAGTTTACTCTGTTCTATGAAGGTCTATGGGATTTTGACAAATGCATAATCTCATGAATCCACAATTACCTACAGAATATATGCCTTAAAAATATCCCTTGTGTTTCACCTATTCAACCTTCCCATTTCCCCCTCCTCCCTGGCAAACATTGATCTTTTTATGGTCTCTATAGTTATATCTTTTCCAAAATGTCACATAATTGGTATCATATAGTATGTAATATGCATTTAAGATTAACCCATGTATTTTCCTGGTTTGCTAGCTTATTCCTTTTTTTTTTATTCCTAATATTCCACTGTATAGATGTACCACAGCTTGTTTATCTATTCACTTACTGAGAGAACATCTTGGTTGCTTTCAGTTTCTTATAAATATGAATAAAATTGCAACAAACGTTCAGGTACAGATTCTTGTGTGGGCATAAATTTTCAAATCAGTTGGGTAAATATCTAGAAGTATGCCAGGAGTATGCTTCCTGGATTGTGTGGTAATACAGTTGTATTTGTGGTAACACAATTGTATGGTAACTATGCTTAGTTGTGTAAGAAACTTCCAAACTGTCATCCAAAGTGACTGTACCTTTTTCCATCCCCATATGCAACAAATGAGAGTTCTAGACACTTGGCATCTTCACCAGCAATTAGTATTGTGTTTTTTGTTTGTTTGTTTTTAGTTTTGGTCATTATATAGAGGTGTGGTAATCAATTATATTTATTCTTAAAACTGGAAGACAGGTCATTTTTCAATGTAAGATAATTAATAAAAGGCACTGATACTGTTCAAAGACACAGATAACCATTGACTTTGCCTCCTCTTCACAGAATGAGGATTAAATCAGTGATTCTCGGTCCTATCACACCCAAAGCTACCTTACCAAATGTTTTTAATATCTTCTTTTCTATACCAAAGTGAAATTAATCAGTAATAAAACCTAGCTACATAGTTTTAAAAAATCAATACATATGTTCTGTTACATAAAGGAGAATTTTTAAAAATAAGTTATATATTTCAGAATGTAAACATATAGTTAAAACTATATTAAAAGACAGTGAAGTAGTCAGGTATTAGTACCTTCTTGAATAATAAATTGAGAAGATCAGAAGTAATTCTGTATAAGACGTATAGGGAAATTGAAGCAGTGATATGGGTAGACACTAAAATAAAGTCTAGTATTACTCTTGTGTATAAAAGAAAGAGAGCTCATTTGTATATAATGGAAAGGAACAACCCCAGTTGAAGTAGGAATAACATGCCAAGATAAATTACAGACTGATGAAATGGAAACAATGGGGATTTATGATTCTTGCAAATGAGCTCAGCATTACAAGCATGGTGTTAATTTCCTATATTATGACACAAGGTATGATAGTGACAAAGTGTCACATCTCCTCCTATTTTGAAATCTCATTTATGTTGGGCATATGTTCAGTCTCAGCTAAAGAGGCCTGGGAGGCTATATTCTTTAATAAGCAGTAGGGACTATAGAATAGATTGGAAAGAAGTCATAAAGTAAGAGGCTATAGAGAAATTGTGTGATGAACCATTAGGGACAGAACTGTAGTAAGAGCTGAAAGCAGGCAACCCCCAAAACAATTTCAATGCTATTTTCACAACATAACTTTTTATCCTTGTACTACAAAAAGTAATGTAAGATGGAAGAATGTGAAATTTTAAAAATGTTTTTATAATGAAATGTAGCGAGATCCCGATGAGTTCTGCTAATTTAATAATACTTGGCATTAAGTGATTTAAAAGGAATCCTAAAGCCATGATAGATTTGCAATCTGCCTTGTCATTTTTGCAGTGACTGCACTTCTATAATATGAAACCCTTTTTAACTAATACGCGTTTGAAAATGCTATACAATGTTGAGTAGCTGGAAAGTACAAAGTAATTTACTTATTCAATAGTTTAAAGTAGCCTTTACCCAATTTAAGCTTTTCTCTCTGTAACATCCTTCCCTTAAATTATGTTGACTTTTTGCATGAATTTATGTAAAATCTTCCAGCATCTCACTAATAAAGTATCATTAGTTTATAGTTATAGTGGGTTTGGCACCCTGGGATAGTAAAAAAAAAATTGTTCAGGAAGATAACTTCCTGTGTGGGATTGTCCTGTGTGTTTTAGGATACCTTACATCCCTGGCCCCAACCACTAAAGACCTGAACCTCCACGTCTCTGTCCCCAGTCATCACACAAGCAAAAATGTTCCCATGTTTTCAAGTTGTACCCTCAGCTACAGTACTTGCCTGGTTGAGAACATAACTAAATCTATGGCTCCTGCTCTTTCATGAGGGGTATTATAGGTTTCAACCATTTGAGCCTGTAGAGTGAAGCCTGGATGAATAGATTCTGGAATGATTTCCTGGTGGCTGGAGAGGCCACCATGTGTTTGATGACATGGGGGTTTCAGAGCAGAATTTAAATGATAAAACGTCAGATTCTACAAAGGTGGGTCCCAAAAATGCCCTCGAGGAATAAACTGGCTATTAGCAATCAGAAACTTAGGTCAGAAGTGAGTTTTGCTCTTGTTTTGTTGTTTATCAGTCTGCAAAACTGGGTTAGGACGGGGTAACTAAAACTGGGTTAGGACGGGGTAACTAAGAAAAAAAGGAAACTAATGTGCAAGCATGTAGCATGTGCCAAGAGCTCTATTGCTACTTCCAGATCTAATCTTCATAACAACTCTTTAAGGAGGTTACACAGTTCTCCCATAATCCTCCCTTAACAGTGGAGGAAACTGGGATTTTGAGAAACAGTGTAAATTTTCCTATCCCTGTTGAAAAACAAAATCTGCCTAAAAGAGAAACAAGAAGAAAACTGGATGTTGGAAATGGAACAGATTGGAATATTAATGCCGTTGAGTAGGTGAGCAGACTCATTAGGTGAGAGATACACATGTTTTGGGGGAAATAGAAAGCCTTTTATAATGAGTGGTAGGTTAACTCTGATCTCCTAACCTGATCTAAGGTCTTTTATCTAAGTGGTAAGAATATACCCTTATAGGTAGGAACAAAATTCATCACCCAAATCTTTAGGTTTTTCTTTGAGGTCTAGCTATGGCTAGACCCCCATTAAATAATGGGGTCTGTGTTTCTGCGATAATTAAATGTAACAAATGGAAAGATGGAAGAAGTTCTCCTTATCTCAAATTAGAGATTCATTGCAGGTGAAATGAGTTGCTTTCTGAGAGATGATGGACAGAAAACCTCTACATGTTTATTTTCTGTCATCTTTGGCAAGATCTACATTTATATCAGTGGGTCTTGTGCTTCAGTTCTGGAGTCTTAAAGGCAGTGTGCCGGAACATGCTCTGACTAGCTCATGGGGGCCAACTGGTACATTTTCAGGAGTTTGCCATCTGTTCGTTAAATCATTGATAGTTTGAAATTAGCTCTGATGGGAATATTTACATCACGGAAAATCAGTAAACCCTACAAATCAAGCCCCTACTTTTCCCTTCTGGAACTATTAAACATTTATCAGCATACTACTGTTTAAAGGTTACAAAATACTTCCAATATGGTCATTGGCATTGACTTATGCTCAAGGGATCTTGGATTTCTCAGGGTATCTTTCTATGGCTTAAAATCTTTGGCCATATGACAAATACTGAAAAAAATTATTTGCTCCTTTGTATTAACCCACTTTCGGTTGGGATGAGAAAAGTAACTAAGTTAACTTATTTTGGGGAGCGCTCTAGTGCAGATGGTCAGTTAATCAGTTTGTGGCTTATTATCATTAAGGCTTTTATTATTTCCATTTATCCTTATTCTTTATTCCTGTTGTCCTCTGCTGTCACTGGCAAACATTCTAATCGATAGAATGTTTATACTTTTGTGTATGTTCTTGTAAAATGTGTACTGTTCTGCATACGTATATTAACTTACAGAAATGTTGTATCTCATTCTATTTTATTCTATTTCAGATTTTTACATCCAGAAGTAGCATTAAGGATTCTTAATTTGACTGTGTTGTGACCAACTGTCCTCTGGAAAGACTCCACTAGGCACTTTCCCATCAACCATTCTTGAGGATTCACACATTCCAACATTCTTGCCAACACTTTACAACTACCTAGCTTTCTATTTCCAGGCTAATAGGTATAAAATGATATCTTCTCTTCATTTACATTTCTTTGATTACTATTGAGTTAAGCATCTTGTTATATACTTGCTAGCCTTTTGGGTTTTCTTTTGTATAAATAGCCTGTGGATATGTACTTTGCACAACTTCTTTCCCCCATGGAGTTCCTGCCTCTTTATTGTACATTCTGGATATTAATTTCTTATCAGTTTCAGACCCTGCAAATATCTTTGGAAGAAAAAATTTAATTACCCCTAATGTCTAGGCCCTAAAACTAGAAGCCCATAATTTTATCTTGTTTGGTGCCAGTACATCAAGAAAAAAACTGTGCCCATTACCTTGCCCTCCCTTTCCCTGCCTTGGTTCTTTTATCGGTTAAGATAGATTATATTATGTTGCAGTACCAAACATTCCCCATATCTTTGTGGCTTAAAACAGGCAGTATGCCTGAGTGAGAAATGAACACGTCAACTGTGGATCAGCAGAGTGGTTCTGCTTGTCATAGTCACTCAGGGACTGTTGGATCAGCCACCACCTCAAGCATTGCTGGTTGCTAAGACAAAGGGTAAGAGAATTCTGGAGGGCCTAACATCAGCAATTGTATGCTTGGTCTGGAAGTAACACCTGTTGTTCACACCTCATCGGCCAGAAGTGGTCATGTGGCCTTATCCATTTCCAAGAAGACCAGGAAATACAATCCTGACATTTTACCAGAAAGAAGAGAGATGCAAATCGTCAACAAAGATCACTAATATCTGCCCTTCTGGCTGAAACCACTATAGAAACGTAAAGATGGATGGAAATTAAGATGGACACACTAGCGCTTCAGTAAGGTGTGACTTTAAAGTGAACAAATTTTTCTCTTCCTCATTCTTGAAGCACCCCCCTTCACTTTTTCTGTAGAATCCTTTGTTCCAGGAACTCAATATTAATATTGACATCTTGCTGACCTCAATGTATACTTAGTAATGAGACTTGGATGGTTGGTGCTAGTGCTTGACCATCTTGAGAGCACCTTGAAGACATGACGATGGTTGCTGGCAGCATGGAACAGATTCCTACTGAAACCATCCAGATCCTACATTTTCCTATAAAACTCCTCAGGCTTTTACTCCAAGCAGGAGTGCAGTTAGCCTCCTTTGCCTGGCAAAGTAATAAAACTATCATTCCTCTCTATCCCCAAACTCTGTCTTGGTGTTCTATTTTGGCTCTGGAGCACAGAGGTCGGATTTTGACAATATGGCTACCAAATATGCTGGTCACCACTTTCTCATGTAGCCAAACACATTCGACCTTTCTTGAGAGATAGAACCCAAAGTCACTTCCAGTCAGTGCGTCAAACTCAAAGCCCAGCATCTCCAAGTGATAAATAGACTTCTTTACATCAAATTCAAATGTGGTTCTCCATTATATGGAAACCTATGAAATAAGATGACAAGTTATTAGTTTTTCACACACTGATATACATTGGTGGAATAAGAAAATAATAACTCAAACGAACAATCCTTTTCAGACTGGGAAAAGAATGGGATACTGGGGAGTCACTGGCAATTTTAAAATTGGGGGGAATGTGTGGTGAAGGTCCTTTATGCTGTGGGTGGGGGATGTTTCTAATCAGGGCTCAATTGTTTCCTGGGAGGGACTCCCAGGTCCATTGTTTTCCAAGGCCCTTAGCTTTATTTAGCCTTGGGGAGTTTCTCCCTTCCCTGTTATCTTCCTTGGTTACCTTTGAGGAGAGAATTGGAGAATATATCTTTCTTAAAAATTGAAAAGCTTTCTTAGCCGGTGCTTTAGGGAATAAGGGTCACTTTAAATTTCAAATAATCAATTTAAGTTTCAAATTTTGGTTTAGTCTTGTGGGTCTTTGAACTACAACTACCAATATAATGACAACTACAACCACAAATACAAATGTAATTTGGATTTTCATCTGTTTGATTCCAATCAGCAGCATGTGCCAATAGACACATGCACAATTATTTTCAGGACTGGGCTAAGTTCAATCAAGTGCACAGCTTGAACCTATAAAGATTTGGTGGGAGAATCATAGCATTCGTCTCTTCTCATCAAGCCATTTTGTCCTCTTAAAATGATGTTGTGGATGCCATAACCTTCACTAGATCTATGTTCCAAGATAGCTGGAACCATTGAGAAGTTTTAAACTTCAGGTATGCCTTTGATTTGGTTCTATTAGGCTGAATTCTAATAAGCTTTTTTTGCTCCAAAGACTTCTCATTTTTATCTTTTACCAGTTGGGTATGAGAAGCAGTGCCTTCTCCTAATCCTGCAAGGCCTGGACTTTCTGGATCCTCTCTGCTTCCTTTCATTCTTGAAGTTGGGGAACCAGACAACTCTTTCCTGAGTTAATCTATTCTTTTGTTGACAAATATAGCCAATAGTAATTAAAGTTCTCTTTTCCATCCTCTTTTCTCAGAGATGCAAATTTATCAAGCATATAGTCGACATACCTTCCGAAGTGCCCCAGGTGACAATTTTACCAAATGTTTCACCACCGTATAACATGGATTGTTATTTTTCTAGCCTCCAAAATTTATTTTCTTGCTACCTAGCCCTTAGGCCAATGCCATATAATTTGAGATTTTTGTTATAGTGACACCCCCTTTTCTAAGTACTTGTTTGTATAACGATCCAGGTGTTTTTCTTTCCAAGATGGGTGATTAATGTAGCAGGTAACCATGAGGTCCTGCTGCTTACTGGGATATGTTCCTCTGTGTTACTGAGTTAGAAGGAGAAGACAATTGATTCATTTGCTATGAAGGTCCAATATTTCCAAGTCAGTTACCAAAGATAACAAGTTAAAGGAACACTAAATGAATATCAAAATCTAAGTCATTAGCATTTAAAACTAATATATCGAATCTCTCTTTCCCCCTTGCTACAACGATAGCAGTCTTTTTTTTTTTTAAGATTTTATTTATTTATTTATTTGAGAGAGAGAATGAGATAGAGCATGAGAGGGTCAGAGGGAGAAGCAGACCCCCTGCTGAGCAGGGAGCCCGATGTGGGACTCGATCCCGGGACTCCAGGATCATGACCTGAGCCGAAGGCAGTCACTTAACCAACTGAGCCACCCAGGCGCCCCAACAACGATAGCAGTCTTGAGGATATTCATCATATGGTCTGCCTCTTTGCCTGATCCTTCCACACAGGTATAAAGAATAAGTGAGTAACTTGGTAATACCTGTCTTTTGTCAAAATATGCTTGCATATTCGGAAATTTTCAAGGAATTGAAAAGTATTGAGGCTACTCAGACTCCAGCTTCATGGGTTTGTCCTCTCAAAGACCCTTTGGTAATTTCAGATGCTAAGATATCAGAGTACAGATTTTGGGGAGATGGAGAAATGAATGATGCTCCTCTACCATGGGGGTTAGGATAACAGACTCTTCCATAAGGCTGAGGGAACTGATGCCAGTTTCATGTTTAGAGTTTGACTAATAGGTCTCAGATTCATCCAGCACTACTAGTACTAGGGCATAAGAGGTAGATGGAGACGGCAGATATCTAGATAGGCTAGAGAGAGCCAAGACGACCCTGAACTAACCACAGCATTGGGCTTGGCATCAAGAAGACTCAAACTCTCCATGAACCAGGTGGTCAACACCTGATCATTGGGCACCAGAATGTTAACTCCATAAGATTGGCAGATAGAGGAAAGTGACAGCATCAAAGAGAAACTCATGAGATCTGTGTATAGATAGAGCTGGTGTTGGCAAATTTTTCCTCTAAAGTGCCAGATCGTAAACATTTTAGGCTTTGTAGGCCATATGTGGTCTCTGTCCCATGTTCTTTTTCCCTTCTTCCTCTTCCTCCCCTTCCTCTTCCTTCTCCTTTTCCTCCTTCTTTTTCTTTTCCTCCTTTTTTTTAAATTTTTTTTTAAAGATTTTATTTATTTATTTGACAGAGAGAGACAGCGAGAGAGGGAACACAAGCAGGGGGAGTGGGAGAGGGAGAAGCAGGCTTCCTGCTGAGCATGGAGCCAGAGGCGGGGCTCGATCCCAGGACCCTGGGATCATGACCTGAGCCGAAGGCAG